>NW_017683350.1:3066-8601 GCF_001879085.1 Nicotiana attenuata
AAATTACAGAAAAATCCAAAAAAAAAAAGGAATACTGTTTATTCAATCTCTTAGGTCAATTCCAGTTTAGTGGTTGGTTTGCATTGTTTAACTTAATTTCTTGTAGTTGAAGTTCAGAAGTAGTCCTGTTTTGATTTCGAGTGGGTTTGGAGTCCAAGCAAGTCAGTTTTGGGTCTATTTTGGTGCTATTGTGTTCAGTCTCTCAATTCCATTTGATACTTGGATCACTGGTCTATTCCTGGGTTGAATTTTCTGTGTTGTTGCTGTTGGAAACTCTCATTCGCTGCTGCTTGTACTGCTGTGTTGATCCTCTGATTTTTCTTTGCTATGAATCCTCATTTGCTTATATTCTATCCTCCAGGTACACATTTTCAGCCTATATTGATGTAACTACACTTGATGAATATGGAATACAATTGAAGCTTGTGTGCTGCCCTGGAATTTCAATTTGACATCTTATTAAGTCTAGATAGCTCGATTACTATTTGATTGAATATTCATGGTTGTATTAATTGGACTGTATAGCTGGACAGCTGATGTTTAGAATCAGATGTAGATCAATTTCTTAGTAGCTGAGTACTGTGTATGAACTGTTAAAAGTAGACGTGCATGATTATTATTTAAGGGTTCGGATCATGAGCTGAACGCTTGATTGAGTTTGGTAGCTGTAGATATACGTTCAAAAATAATTTTTCTTTACTTCAGCGATTCAGGCAATGTCACGAAATCCTTTGACTTAGTAATGTAGAAAGTTAATTCAAAAGTTGATTAGTCCATTTTGTGTAGTAAAGTCAGTGTTTGCAGTCTGTTTGTCACTTAACGGATTTAATAATATAATCTGGGTATCAAATTGGAGCTTGAATAGTTAGCGTTTCATTACTAGCACTTTGAGTAATTTGAAAAAAAAAATTCAGGGATTATTTATCCAATTTGTATTGAAATATGGCATTTCATTGTCGTGGTTTGGGTTCGATACTGCCTTGGACGCCACAACTGCCTGGGCTGCTAGACCGCATATCTGGGCTCAAACTGGCCCAAGTTGCATGAATCTTTGCTATAATGGCACCGGACCCATGGCTGGTCGTCCGATTTCGACAAATTAAAGGCTAGCATACATTTGGCCTACAGTCCAATCCATTTGTGTCCTTATGTATTGAACTGCCCTGGGCTAATAGACTGAAAAATCATAGAATTAAAGGGTCAAGCCTCTTTGAATGTTGTTAATGATAATTGACTAGTTAATTGATTAGGACTATTTCTTTTTTTTTTTGTTAGAGACAAATAAAAAATTCTAGTTTGCTTTAGGATTGACCTTTTAATAATAAAATGAGACGAGCCTCGCCGAGCCAAATACAAAATAGCGGGGCCCTCAATAAATGCTATAAAATACTTAGAATTCGGGTGAACCGTTTAGCAAATTTCACGGTTTTCCCCAAAGATAATAACGCGATAGTCTCTTTAGGCACGCACTTTAAATAATTTTACCTTCCTAAATACGGGTGCACATTTATGTGACCCAAATCCAAATCTCAACGAAGTTGAAATATGTTGACAATCACGGGTGCACTGGTGCGACGTGGTTCGAGACACATTTTCACGACGTTGCAATTCTTATTAAAACTGACAATAAAAGCGGTTTACTAGTAAAAGGCACATAAGTTAGAACATGTTCTGAAATCAGATAAAATCAATTACAATAGTTGAGCGACCGTGTTAGAACCACGGAATCCGGGAATGCCTAACACCTTCTCCCGGGTTAACAGAATTCCTTACTCGGAGTTCTGGTTCGCAGACTGTTAATAGAGTCATAATTTCCTCGGATCGGGATTCAACCGGTGACTTGGGACACCATTAATCTCCCAAGTGGCGACTCTGAATATTAATAGTATATCCCGTTCCGACTGTCCTTCAAGTGGAAAAACTCCTTTGCGCCCTCACAGGTGTAGCGAAAGGGAGGTGTGACAGCTCTGGCGACTCTGCTGGGGACCAAACCCAGAATCTCTGGTTCAGGGTTCAGAATTCGAGCTTAGATATATTGTTGTATTTGGCTTTATCTGATTTTTCTACATGTTTCATGCTAAATGTGCAAAATGTTGCTTTTTACCGCTTTGATATTATCTGGATTGTATATAAACTGTGGCGAAACCTTTCTCTTCTCACCTTCGGGGATGTGCTCACTGGCGGAGACTCCCTATTCTGTTAGTGTCAATACCCTGAAATAAGAAAGAGGCCGGACAAGTTACTAAGCCGGATGGCCTTTTGATTCCCGGTACGTAGCCCCCTCCTCGACTCGAGTTGTCCGCTCGGGTACACAGTCTAGAACACATACCCAGGTTTTGAACCTAGAAGAACTTGACTTCATGCCGGATCCCTAGTAGGAACGCTTATTTGCATCACGTGCATTTTGACTTAGGGGACTCAACACAGGGGTTGGGTCCGTCTCGGACAGGTGTACCCGGAATAATGGACCATCCTGATGCATCCTACTTGTGCATTTATTTGTTTTGGACTCGCATGTTGACCGTCTTCGAATATCTGGAAAAAAAAATTGGAAAAAACAAAAAGAGAAAAAGAGAAAATAGCAGTGTAGAGAGTTAATTACCTATATTAGAAAACCAATTCCGCCGGATTTTCGAGAAAATTGAAAGAAAAAGAAGAAAAGTATTTTTTTTATGGAAAAGAAAAACAAAAAGAGTTTTATTTTCTAATTAGTTTGTTTTATTTGCCACTGAAAAAGAAAATACAAAAAAAAAAGAGTCTTGCTTTCAGAAATAGTGTATTTGCCAACAAAAAACAAAAAGAGTTTAGTTTTCGAAAATAGTTTGTTTTATTTGCCCGAACTACGCTGTTTGATTCTCACCGGATGTGAGATACGTAGGCAACCCTCATCGGGTCCAACCTCCCCTTTGCAAACATAGCCAAAAATTGCCAAAATTTTTAATTTCATCATGAATAAGTTGGGTGCCACCGTTCTTGTTTAAAATAAGCCGAATGTCCTCAAAAGGGCGCCGGAAGGCTGTTTTTGCAAGAACAGCCACCCTGAGTCATTTTTAACGGTTAGCAGGCACAGCCTTAAAATCTTCTTTATGAAGTGCTGAAAGGCCGTATCCGCAATACCGGCTGTTTGTTTAAATTGAAAATTTGAACAGAGATTGTGCCATTTTTCTCTTTTAGGTCAAAATAAGTGATTAAAATCACCTTAATAAATGTGCAGGATGAGCACGACTCAAAATGAATTATTTTCAATCATGCATAAAATCCCTTTGGAGTTACGTCTGTGGTGGAACGATTTAGGCAGAGAAGGGCAAGATGCAATCAAGAAACATTTGAAAGGGCTTACCGGTTTGCTCGATATTGTGCCTCGCGGAGATATTATTAGAGCACTGGTCACATGTTGGGACCCAGCACATAATGTGTTCCATTTTTCGGACTTTGAGCTTACCCCGACATTAGAGGAAATAGCTGGCTACATTGGAAAGGATGAAGTTCCGTTGAGGCACAAATACTTGGTTGCCCCCAGAGTTGTAGCCGTGCACAGATTTCTAGACTCTTTAAAGATAGTCAGAGCCGTCCATAACACAGATCTGGCAAATGGCTTTTGTACTCTGAGCTTCATATATCATCGATATGGCCATATCGGGGGGTTCAACAACCCAGAAAGTAAGATATGTAGCAAAGGAAACCTCCAAAAGTGGGAGAAGCATCGACGTTTCGCCTTTATGGTAGCTTTCCTGGGGCTTTTAGTATTTCCAAGGAAGGATGGGAACATTGACATAAAAATAGCTGGGGTCGTCAGCACATTAATTACTCAAGCCAAAAGTACACTTGCACCTATGATATTGGCTGACATCTTCCGTGCTCTTACAGCCTGCAAAGCCGGGGAAGCTTTCTTCGAGGGGTGCAGTCTATTGTTACAAATGTGGATGATCGAGCATCTGTGTCATCGCCCTCAGTTTTTGAGCTACGGGTCTCCAGAAAAAACATGCATAGAAGAGTTTTACACGAGGATTAAAGGGACCAAATTGCCAGAAGGAGTCACGGGTTGGACAACATATTTTCGGTCCCTCACTGCTAGCCAAATAGAGTGGACACTGGGATGGTTACCCGTTAATGAAATCGGATATATGCCGGCAGCCCGATCACATTTCCTTCTGATGGGGCTTAGAAGCATTCAGCCTTACGCACTGTATCGAGTGTTGAGGCAGCTGGGGAGATGCCAGATAGTACCCAAGGATGATGATCTTAGTTTGCAAGTGGTTGAGATTGGCCCTGATGGCCAGTTTCCTGAAGCAATGGTCCGCCAAGTCTGGAGCGAGTGTCAATATTTAATGGCAAACACTTGTGTTCGAGATCGAGCCAAAGGAGAAGTGTCGCCTGATTATCAGGCTTGGTATAGAAGGGACGTTGCATTCGGAAGACCGGCCAAACGACCTCACATCCAGGAATTTGCTGAATCGGCCCGAGAACAGTGGGATTGGTTAACTAAAGAAAATGAGTATAGGGCCCGCATAGGAGCATTGGAAAAATAGGTCCAGGACCTCCGATTTGAGAATAGCTTGCAAGCCGCGGCTGATGAAGGTGAGAAAAAAACACTTGGCCAAAGAGAATGAAGCCTTGTGAGCCCAAATCCAGACAATGAAGTTAGAGGCCGATAATCCTGTCAGAAGTACCAAAGATGCAAAGCTTATAGCAAATCTAAGGAAAAAGGTGAACGACTACAGTTTTGACCGCGATAAGGCAGAAAAGGAATTAGCTGGGGTCCGGAAACAATTGGCTAAAAATGCAGAAGAACGGGCCCGCATGGTTAAACAGTTAAAAGAAGAATAGGACAATGAGGTCACAGGATTAAAGAAAAAGGTTATTGCCACAGAAAACCGTATGATCAAGGCAAAAGAATTCAAAGTCGAAAGAAAACATTGTTACATGGCATTGACACAGTTAGAAATGGACTTGCAACAACTCCGGGAACAAAGCCAGGTGGCTGAGCGGACTTTGGAGGCTAGGGTCCAACAGATAGGGCGGTTGCTTCAAGAGAAAGGAAGAATCCGAGAGAGAATCTTAACCGTTGCTCATTCCATCACTAGGAAATGTCAAATGTGCGAGAACATGACCCGTACCACCTTCCTGGCATCAGTGATGACATTTGTGAAGCAGATAATGAACGACCTAGACAGACTTCAAGGGGAACTTGCATATAGGCCCGCGGCGAGACCGAATGATGTCCCGCGGGCACCAGGAGCTTTAATGTATTCATAATTGTCTTTGAGTCTGCACTCTTTCTTCTACTAAAAAAAAAATTTTGTCTTCCAAGTCTGTATTTCTCTTTGGAGTTAGGTCATTTGGGTTTGTATTTCTTTTTACCAGAGTCAGTGGATTGAGTCTGTATTTTTGTTTGAATTGGAATAGTGATGATGGAGTTTGTAGTTCTTAGAGTCTGTTAGTTGTTTTGAGTCTTTGTAATAGACAAGTTTGCTATCAATAAAATTGAAATTGCCAAAAATATCATGCTCCTACTTTGCATTTATTTTGCAAGAA
>NW_017683351.1:0-672 GCF_001879085.1 Nicotiana attenuata
TTACACGGGCACCATGGAAGCTCAATTTCTAAGAGGAGGGGGTTTTAGCCATACTGTTTACTGTGAAAATGGTAACAACAACTAAATTTGTAAAATGGGATTCTAAAAATACGTGATCTAGTCCCGAGCTAGTTTGAGAGGGTGAGTAGTACTAAACGTGAAGTAAAATAATAAAGATCGAGCTATCCAAAACGATAATCGAACCAGTAAGGGGCATTTTTGAGCTCCGTTTTTCCTTCCATTTTCTTCCCGTATGTATGGGAGGAGGGTGATGACCCTTCGTGTTTCTGGACTGAATCGGCTTTATGGGCGAGCGGCCCGGAGATTTGCCTCGGCTGCTGTCGTGCTTCTTGGGCGTTGGTCGAATTGCCTTCGGATTCGATCTCTGAGTAAGGATCCTAACTCAGGCTTATCCTACCTTCGAGCCCGTTTGGGCTGGCGATAATGATTTTCATTCTCTGCCTTTGGGTGTTTGGCAATTTTCCAAGGAACACTATATGAAATATAAAATATCTACAACAAGTTTATAACAAAATCACGTAGCAGATTTTATTTCATCTTTCAACTGGATGTTCACATGGCCTCAAAGTCAGGATATGTACCTGGAGGTTGAAATACAATAAGAAGCAGAAGTCAGTCAGCAGTAGTGAGGAATTTGCAGCGTTAAACACA
>NW_017683351.1:682-8597 GCF_001879085.1 Nicotiana attenuata
GATCCGGTCTCCGAATCGGGTTACGATTCGAGCTCACTTTAATCCTCAAGTTGTCAATTTTCAATTTGATGGTCGTAGAGACCTTTCGGTGTGATGCCCGGAGGCTTTGGTTAGCCGGCGATAATGGCACTTACGCTGTTTGATGTGAGGCCTGGAGGCTTCTGTAGGCTTTGTTTTCCTCTTGTTAAGGTCTTATTGATTATTTTGCCTGACCCGTCATCGGTTCTAAAAGAACCTTGATTTCAAGTCGTAATCGGCGATATTTTGAGCACCTCAGAAGGTTCATAGCCCATAGGTCGAGTAGATCAACACTTTTTTGATTTTGGAGCCGACATGGTCGGGACTCATTTTTTGCCTATTGAGGGAAGCATGTGTTTTAACCGGTTCTTTTCGAAGTAGATTCAGAGGATTTTTTAGCAACAGTTGGGCGTCCCGGAGTTGCATTTTTTAGGCTGTAGCAGCCGTTCCGACCGTAGTCGTATGCATTTGGCCGGGGCCATTTTTGATCCCGAGAAGCAGATTTAGGCGTCCACACCGAGGGTATGCCCTTTAGGGATTCTTACAAATGCAACTTGTAGCCTAAATTGCGGGATTTTTCATGCCTATTAAGGTCTTACAGTTTATCATACCTGTTGAGGTCTTACAGTTTATCATGCCTGTTGAGATCTTACAGTTTAGTGAGAATAGATCTGGTTTTGCCGAGGCTGCTCGTTAGGGTCTTACAATTTCGGATTTTCCAGTGCGTGGCGATTGACGACAGTCTCCGAGTTATCGAGTTCGCTTGAAGATAGCTTTCCACAAGCTTGGAGCTGTTTATGGGGGCTTGATGAGCTCGGAGTTGTTTTTCTGGGGCTTGGTGAGCCCGGAGTTTGTTTTTCGGGGGTTTGGTGAGCCCAAAGTTTCGACCCTGGGGTCGTCCGGATGTCGGACTTCCTAAGTCCCCGAGTATCTCGGGACCTATTTCGTGGAGATACCCCCGTCGGGGGCGTGCTGTGATTTGTTTCTTTTTGCAAAGCAAGGTGTTGGAGATATGCTCTGACTTATTGATGCGATATATGTGTTGTCGAGTTGGCTTGACCGGTTTTTAGGGGGATGTTTTTTGATTGCCTGATATAATGATACATGTTCTCGTCTTAACGAGATTGGGCTACTTTGACTGTTTTCGCCTGATACACCATTTCCCCGTATGGATCTTTATTCAGCGCTCCTCTGAGTCTGGTGGATTTCAGGAGGGATGCTCCCAGCCGCTTCGGGG
This sequence comes from Nicotiana attenuata, assembly GCF_001879085.1. Lineage (NCBI taxonomy): Eukaryota > Viridiplantae > Streptophyta > Magnoliopsida > Solanales > Solanaceae > Nicotiana > Nicotiana attenuata. Next base: position 1,938 of record NW_017683351.1, read on the forward strand.
TTGGCTGTAAAGATGGCTTCGAGCGATTTGTGCGGAGTTTTATCTCTTGGTGGCTTCGCGGGTGTTGCCTCATTAAAAACCTTGCCGGTAAAAACCCTTCTTCTTTTTGGGATAAAAAACTCGGTCTAAGGAAATGAGTGCAACGGGCGCGCCTTTATTGGGGCGTCTCGAGATCTTTAGACAGTGCTAGTGTCTCGATATTTCTGGTCATGTCAGGCGCACCATTCTTCGGAGTCCTCGAGGCTTTCGGGCAGCGCCTGCACGAGGGTTAATTTCTGTTTTGAAAATAAAATAAAAGAAATAGAGGTACCTTGAGATGGGATACTCCTGGCTGCTGACTTGCTTTGATCGTCCACGGTCGGGCATGCGACGCGGGTTTATCTTTGCGTTTTGTCATACCTGCCCGGGGTTGTGCCCTGATTCGCCCGTGGGCTTATTCAGGGGCGGAGGCAAGGGGATCGTGAGTGCATCGTATATTGCGAACATTTATCTCGCCGCGTGTTGCTCTCCATGGATTGTTTTGACCCCATCCTTTGTCGGGAATTTTATCATTTGGTGGAGAGTGGACGGTACTGCTCTCATGCAATGTTTCCATGGTCGTCCGAACAAGGCGTTGTACCTCATATCCCCTTCGATGACATGGAACTTGGTGTGTTGGGTTACGCCGGCCACAGTGATGGGTATGATGATCTCCCCTTTCGTTGCTTCGCTCGCCATGTTGAACCCGTTGAGGACTCGAGTGGCGGGTACGATTCGTTCAGTTAAACCGAGCTGTTCTATTACCCTTGATCTGATAATATTGGCCAAGCTACCTGGATCTACGAGTACACGTTTTATCTGGAAAGAATTTACAAGGAAGGAAATTACCAGAGCATCGTTGTGGGGCTGAGACAAAGCTTCTGTATCCTCTTCACTGAAGGTAAGGGCGTCATCGGGGATGTATCCTCGAGTCCGTTTCTCCTTTGTGAAAGATCATTTTGTTTTCCTCATCATGGGTTCTTGCGGGGTGTCGGCGCCGCCCATGATCATGTGGATGATGTGTTGAGGTTCGTTTGCCTCATTCTTCTTGGCTGCCTCCCTGTCTCGAAACTGAGTTTTGGCCCGATCGCTGAGGAATTCTCGGAGGCGTCCTTTGTTGAGCATTCGGGCTACCTCTTCTCGTAGTTGATGGCAATCCTCGGTCCGGTGGCCGTGTGTGTTGTGGAACTCGCACGTCAAGTTGTAATTTCTCTGCGAAGGATCCGACTGTATTGGTTTGGGGCATTTTGTATCTCGGATTTTGCAGATAGCGAACACGATGTCTGATACGTCGACGCTGAAATTGTATTCCGATAAGTGAGGTGCGTTGACTGGTCCCATGTTTCGGTCAAACCGGGTCCTGTTGATGACCCCTCGAGGATCCTGTCCTCAATCCATCTTCCTATCGTTGCGGGGCAGATTGCGCCTTGGGGCGTTCCTTCTGTCTTCGAGGTACGGTTGATACCGTTCTTTGCTTGGCTTTGTCTCTTTTGTCAGGAATCTGCTTGGGTACACCGAGCCCGATGGGCCCCCCAGTTGGTCATCCTCTGCCCTGATCTTCGATTGATACCGGTTGTGGACGTCCGACCAGGTTACGGCCGGGTATTCCATCATATTTTGTTTCAGTTATTTCGAAGCCATGGAGCTCGGTTCATTCAGGCCTTGGGTGAAGGCTTGCACCGCCTAATCGTCGGAGACTGGTGGTAACTCCATTCGTTCCATCTGGAACCGGGACACGAACTCCCGCAGCATCTCGTTTTCTCTTTGCTTGATTTTGAAAACATCGGACTTCCTTGTCGCTACCTTAATGGCTCCGGCGTGTGCTTTATAAAAGAGTCCGCTAACATGGCGAATGAGTCTATGGAGTCGGGGGCCAGGATACGGTACCACATCATGGCCCCCTTTGAAAGCGTTTCTCCGAACTTTTTCAATAGTACGGATTCAATATCGTCACTCTTTATGTCGTTACCTTTTATTGCGCAGGTATACGCAGTGACGTGTTCGTTGGGGTCGGATGTGCCGTTGTATTTAGAGAGTTCCGGCATTCTGAACTTCTTCGGGGTATGTTTCGGCGCCGCTTCTTTGGGGAATGGCCTTTGAATGAATTTCTTTGAATCTAGACCCTTAAGGACCGGAGGGGCGCCAGGGATCAGATCGACCCTAGAGTTGTAGGTTTCGACCCTTTTATCGTTGGCTGCGATCATTTTCTCTCCCGATTCGATCCTCTTGGTGAGGTCCTCGAGTAATTCTATGATAGCGGGGTCAGCCACCGACTCGTTGTTGCTTGACCTTTCGAGTACCCGCTCTGCGGGGGGAGATGTATCTGGTGCCACTGTACTGGGAGTTCTTGGGTGGCTCTGTAGCTAAGCGATTGCTAGTTGCTGTGCCTGCAACATTTCAAAGATAACGTGAAGACTAACTTCCTACTCTTCCCGGGCCGGGGTTTTTTGCGCTTCTAGTTGGTCGTTGCGTCGTACGCTCCTGTCGGTGTGAGACGTTTCGTCTACTTGCGAACCATCCTGCGAATCTGGGTCTACGGGGATTGGTCCGGGAACGCCGTCAGGATTCTGTGGAGGTGCTCCGACAGCCGAAATGGCCACACCATTTTCCCCGAGGTCTTCGAGGTCGTTGTGCTCAACCCTGTTTATCGAGCCGGACATTTTGACCTGCAATCAAAGAGTTCTCGGGCAAGAAAAAGTGTGAAAGATATCGTGCTTTTAAGTGACGAAACTAGCAAGAAAATAATCACTATTATTTTTTGCCCCACGGTGGGCGCCAAACTGTTTACCGTGAAAATGGTAACAACAATTAAATTTTTAAAATGGGATTATAAAAATAGGTGATCTATTCACGAGCTAGTTTGAGAGGGTGAGTAGTGCTAAATGTGAAGTAAAATAATAAAGATCGAGCTAGCCAAAACGATAATTGAGCCAGTAAGGGGCGTTTCCGAGCTTAGGACAAGCCAATAAATACCTCGGGACCAGATTTCGAGCCTACCTCGGGCCTATCGAGGGTAATCTTATCGAGGGTAGTTGGGAAGGGAAATATAGATAAATATACAAGCAAGTAAGGCTTTATATGATCAAGTTTGAGCGAAATGTTTGAAGAACGGGTCGAGAAACAATAAAATGCTGAAGACGATCTCGAGATATAATAGACAAATCGAGAGAATAGCTATTGGTGAATATGATTTAAAACCAGAAAGGAATTTAGAGAAAGAGAGAGAGAGAATATTATTGCTTTCTTTGTAAAGCCAACAAGAGATGATCCTACAAGGTGTTGGTGGCCCTTCTTTTATAGAAAGAAAGGGGGGCGTCCAAACATAATACATCAAACAAAATAATAAAATAACGAGATATAAAAGCCTGCATTTCTTTGTAGGAGAGTTGGTGTCGAGCCGTTTGGAGAAGTCTTGCGGGCCCCAGTCACATCCATCGGGGAATACCTTCGCCCATCAGGGTCTTAATCGGTGCTCGATCTGGGAAAGGCATCGGCTAGGTCTCGAGGGGGAACCGAACCGAGATCTCGTGCCTTCGGGACATGCTCTTCGAAACACTATGTCGAGGAAAATTGGTCTCCCGATTTCCCCGCATACACATACATACCTCAATGAAGCTTTCCCCTAATTCTTATAAAATTCCGGGACTCTTAGCACTTCAATCTATTGTATAAGAATTACAAGTGAACCAAGAATTAGAGACGAGGTTAAGATTCTAGCTCGTTTGAGCATATTATCAAACATAAAAGGTGCATTATGATCTCAGGCCCCTTTTGAAAGAAATTTCTTCAATATTATACCCCAATTGTTGTCTCTTTAGTTCTCATCCTCCCCATACCCCATTATCTCTTGTGCATGCAAGATTACTAGCCCTTATACCAATGTACCCACTTGCTAATTACCTATTTTAACAGAAATTTTGAAATTATTGATGAGGGTAAAGTTCTTACCTCTTAGGATGAAGACCTAGTAGCGTCAATTGACAATCTTCAAGGATTTGGGGCAAGGATTGAGAGTGGACTTGATGAAGATTACTCTTTCTCACTCTAGAACTCCCCCTCTCACTCTATATGTCGTGAATTAACAGGAAAATGGTCTAATGGGGTGTTATTAATGGGGTGGGGTCGGGTTTTAAAAATTAGAAAATAGGAGCCCGACTCAAATCTGCAATCACATTTGCGATCGCAAAGCTGACATGCGGCCCGCAGAATGGACTGCAAAATGCTCCCCAAAACCTGAAGACAGTGTTTGGGTATGCGACAAAAATGGGGTCTGCATACACGTTCTGCGGTCGCATAATGCACCGCAGAACTGCCCCTTACAAAATCCCAAGGGGATTATGCGACGACCATGCGGTCCGCATATCGATTATGCGATCGCATAATTGACCGCATAGTTGACCTCAAATTTGACCAACACACTGTTTCACTCTGCGGCGACTATGCCGTATGCATAGCTGTTATGCGACCGCATTCTCGACCGCAGAATTGCACTTTTCTGGAAAACGTTATTTCTTGACTTTTTAGTGCATAGATCAGTCCAAAGAGTCCGAACCGCGGCGAGCTAGAATTTTGCAAATTTCTAACACGTATTCCTAATTTAGCACTACAAGCTTTCGGGTTTAGAGTAAGAATCTTTCACGGGGCCTCACAGATGTCAGAGAGTTCTTCCGCCTACCAGCCATTCAGGGTTCCTATGGCGGGTATTCTGGTCATCAGGGTTCTTCTAGTGGATTTTCGGGCCATCAGGGTCAGGCTTTAAGATAGCAGTCTATGGCACCGTAGGGTTGTTATGAGTGTGGGGATCCGGGTCACATGAAGAGGTTCTGCCCCAAACTCTGGGGCAAGGAAGTACAGTAGGGTCATCAGTACCAGCCGTCCAGCTGCCTAGAGGTGGGGGACAGGTTGGTAGGGGCCATTCTAGAGGTTAAGGCCAGGCAGGGGGAGTTCAGCCAACTACTGTTCAGCCAGGCGGAGGCTAGCCAGCCGTCGCTCCAGCTAGATTATATGCTTTTTCGGACAGACCAGATGTAAGTGCCTCAGATGTCGTGATCCCAGGTATTATTTATGTATGCGGTAGGGATGCTTCGGTATTATTTTATCCAGGGTCTACATATTCATATGTGTCATCTCTGTTTGCTCATTTCCTGGATATCCCGTTGTGAGTCTTTGGGACTTCCTATTTATGTGTCCACTCCTGTGGGCAATTCTATGGATGCTGATCTACCGGTCCTATGTGGTTACATTATGTGGTTATGAGACTAGAGCGGACCTTGTATTACTCGATATGATCGACTTTGAGGTCATGCTAGGCATAGATTGGTTATCTCCATATCACGCCATTCTTGATTGCCATGCCAAGACTGTTACTTTAGTGATGCCAGAGTTGCCGAGATTGGAGTGGAAGGGTTCCTCCGTTAGTGCATCTAGTAGGGTTATCTCTTTTCTGACGGCTCGACATCTGGTCGAGAAGGGTTGTTTGGCGTATCTAGCATATGTTCAGGACACCACCGCAGAGTCTCCGATGATTGATTCAATGCCAGTAGTCCAGGAGTTCGCTGATGTGTTTCCTTCTAACCTTCCAGGCATGCCGCCGGATCGTGACATTGATTTCTGTATTGATTTGGCTCCAGGTACCCAGCCTATATCTATCCCATCATACCGTATGGCACCAAAAGAGTTGAAAGAGTTGAAGGAGTAGCTTGAGGAGTTGTTAGCAAAGGGGTTTGTGTGACCCAGTGTATCACCTTGGGGTCCACCAGTGTTATTTGTGAAGAAGAAGGATGGGACTACGCGGATGAGCATTGATTACCGCCAGTTGAACAAAGTCACCATCAAGAACAAGTACCCATTGTCTCGTATCGATGATTTGTTTTACCAGTTGCAGGGTGCTAGGGTGTTTTCTAAGAACGACTTGAGATCGGGTACCACCAGTTGAAGATTCGGGACTCAGATGTTCCGAAGGCTCCTTCCGTACTACATATGGTCAATTTGAGTTTCTAGTGATGTCCTTCGACTGGACTAATGCCCTAGCGGCATTTATGGACTTGGTGAATAGGGTGTTCAGGCCTTATATTGATTCCTTTTTAATTGTCTTCATTGATGACATCTCGATTTACTCACGTAGCTTGGGGGGGCATGAGTAGCATTTGAGAGTGGTGCTTCAGACACTAAGAGAGCAGAAACTATACGCTAAGTTCTCAAAGTGCGAGTTTTGGCTAGAGTCTGTGGCATTCTTGGGGCATGTTGAATCAGGAGAGAGTATTAAGGTGGATCCCAAGAAGTTTGAGGTTGTTCAGAGTTGGCCACGTCCTACTTCGGTGGTTGAGATCAGGAGTTTCCTAGGGCTAGCAGGTTATTATCGCCAATTTGTGCAGGGCTTTTCATCCATTGCAGAAAATTGACCCAGAATGGTGCTCCCTTCCGTTGGTCCGATGATTGTCAGGCGAGCTTTCCGAAGCTCAAAACAGCTTTGACTAAAGCACCGGTTCTAGTGTTACCTTCCGGTTCGGGGATGTATATTGTGTATTGCTTGGGCTGTGTATTGATGCAGGGGTATGCGAGTTATTGCATATGCTTCACGTCAGTTGAAGATTAATGAGAAGAATTATCCCGTGCACGACCTAGAGTTTAGCAGCGATTGTC
>NW_017683352.1:0-5830 GCF_001879085.1 Nicotiana attenuata
AATCATATGATGGCTGGAGAATGTTTTTCGATGGAGTACCAATCCTTAAGGGAGTTGGCATGGGAGCAGTTCTAGTATCAGAAACAGGCCAACATTATCCGGTGTCCGCCAAACTCAGGTTCCCGTGCACCAACAACATGGCCGAGTACGAAGCCTGCATCTTAGGGCTCAAACTAGCCATTGATATGGATGTTCAGGAGTTACTAGTGATCGGGGACTCAGATTTGCTCATACATCAGGTCCGAGAAGAATGGGCAACCAAGAACTCCAAAATACTACCATACTTGCATCATGTACAAGAGTTGAGGAAGAGATTTACAAAAACGGAATTCCGACATGTTCCTAGAGTACAGAATGAGTTCGCCGATGCATTGGCCACTCCATCATCCATGATTCAACATCCAGATAAGAACTTCATTGATCCCATCCTAGTAAAAATCCAGGATCAACCCGCCTACAGTGTTCATGTCGAGGAAGAAGCAGATGGAAAACCATGGTTCCATGACATTAAGAAATATTTTTCAACAGGAGAGTATCCAAAACATGCAAACACTACTCAGAAACGTACCTTGCGAAGGTTATCCAATCACTTCTTTCACAGCGGAAGAATACTGTACAGGAGGACTCCTGATTTGGGATTACTAAGGTGTGTCGAGGCAAGGGAAACATCCAGGTTGTTGGAAGAAGTTCTTGCAGGGACCTGTGGTCCGCATATGAATGGTTTTGTCTTAGCCAAGAAAATACTCCGAGCTGGTTATTTCTGGATGACTATGGAGACACACTGCATCCAGTATGTCTGAAAGTGCCACCGCTGTCAGATACATGCAGATATGATAAAGGTGCCTCCTAACGAGCTCAATGCAACAAGCTCACCATGGCCGTTTGCCGCTTGGGGAATGGATGTCATCGGACCTATCGAGCCTGCCGCATCAAACGGGCACAGGTTCATCCTAGTGGCAATTGATTGCTTTACCAAATGGGTTGAAGCAGCATCATATAAGGCAGTGACCAAGAAGGTCGTGGCAGACTTTGTCCGCGATCGTATCATTTGCCGATTCGGCATCCCAGAGTCAATCATCACTGATAATGGTTCCAATCTCAACAGCGACCTAATGAAAGCAATGTGTGAAACCTTCAGGATCAAGCACAAGAATTCTACAGCCTACAGACCTCAGATGAATGGTGCTGTAGAAGCAGCCAACAAGAACATCGAAAAGATACTAAGGAAAATGATAGAAAAACACAAGCAGTGGCAGGAGAAGCTATCATTTGCTCTATTGGGATACCATACCACAGTCCGCACATCGACTGGGGCGACACCCTATATGTTGGTTTACGGTACCGAGGCAGTCATCCCAGCCGAGGTAGAAATTCCCTCCCTGAGAATTATGCAGGAAGCAGAACTTGGAGATGCAGAATGGATATAAAGTCACTACGAGCAATTAGCCATTATAGATGAGAAAAGACTGAATGCAGTTTGCCATGGTCAACTTTATCATAATAGAATGACCAGAGCTTTCAACAAGAGAGTCAAACCAAGACAGTTCGCGCCAGGGTAGTTGGTACTGAAAAAGATTTTTCCGCATCAAGATGAAGCCAAAGGGAAATTCTCTCCCAATTGGCAAGGACCGTACATGGTTCACCGGGTTCTAACTGGGGGAGCCTCATACTCGCAAAGATGGATGGAGAAGTCTGGCCAAAGCCAATTAATTCAGATGCAGTCAAATGCTATTATGTGTAATCATTATGATTTCTGTATGATGTAATTTGAACTACGCCTGACCTGATTCCCGTTTAAGAGGGGATACGTAGGCAGCCCTATGGGTTCGTTCACAATTCAATAAAATTTCCATTTTTCCACGATACTGGAAATTGGGGCAGAATTTTGAGGAGGACCCTCAAAATTCCGAAGTTGATCTCCGCCAATCACCGCGCACCGGCCCAGTAAACTAGGGCAGAATTTTTAGGAGGACCCTCAAAATTCCGGAGCAAAAGAGGTTGCGATGTCTTGAACCGTGTCGCAGTCGTCGGTTCATCTAAAAATATTTTATCTATTACGTATTTACATCATATTTTATTATTTTGCTAAATCAAGCATAAATACTATCAGAACAGCTTTGTCAGCAACGCTACCCCAATGAAAGCAAGAGCTGAGTAGGACGAGCGCAGTCCGCGGGAAGACAAACTAACCTTCCCCCTTGACAAAACTCACGATTTTTCTTTGAATGCAGGTACCCCAAGACACAGAATCATCGGATACGGTTATAAACTCAATACTTTTCAGGAATACAACTCCCAGAATCATCACCCGTTTTCAAGTGCTACTCGCACGCAATATCCCCAGCAGCCACAGTGACAATCAACTAGCAGCTATCGTCTCTCAGCTAAGAAATTTTGTCACTCTTCACCTCTATTTTCGCACACCGCATAAGGCTACTTTTCTGCCTTTCGAGACTAAGCATTGTCTCCATCTGCATTTTTCTTGCATTGCATAAGGCTACTCTTCTGCCTTCCGAGACTAAGCACTGTCTCCATCTGGATGCTCTGCATTGCATAAGGCTACCTTTCTGCCTTCCAAGGTTGAGCTCTACCTCCATCCTGCATTTTTCTTGCATTGCATAAGGCTACCTTTCTGCCTTCCATGACTAAGATTTGTCTCCTCCTGCATGACTGAAATATCGCCAACTTTATTTAAATCTCTGCATGGCTGAAATATCGCCAACTTTATTTAAATCTCTGCATGGCTGAAATATCGCCAACTTTATTCAAATCTTTGCATGGCTGAAATATCGCCAACTGCATTTAAATCTCTATATCGGCTGAAAGATCACCAGTTTATATTTAATCATTCATCGGCTGAAATATCGCCAAATCCTGCATTTCATCGGCTGAAATATCGCCAAATCCTGCATTTCATCGGCTGAAATATTGCCAAATCCTGCATTTCATCGGCTGAAATATTGCCAAATCCTGCATTTCATCGGCTGAAATATCACCAAACCCCGCATTTCATCGGCTGAAATATCGCCAAATCCTGCATTTCATGGGCTGAAATATAACCATATCCTGCATTTCATCGGCTGAAATATCGCCAAATCCTGCATTTCATCGGCTGAAATATCGCCAAATCCTGCATTTCATGGGCTGAAATATCGCCAAATCCTGCATTGCATGGGTTGAAATATCGCCAAATTGTCCAAAGGCGTCATAGTTCGGAGGCACCATTTTCATAGCCCGAGAACGCCATGCCATGGCCCGAGGACCCTGCTTTATATTCTGCATATCATCATTCAAAGGCATCATGGTTCGGAGGCACCATTATCATAGCCCGAGAGCATCATTTCATAGCCTGCGAATCCTTTATTATGCGCTTCATGGCCCAGGACGTCATGGTCTGAGGACGTCATCCTATCCGTCCGAAGATAGCATCCACGGTCCAACGGGAACTTGCATCACGTTTAAATTTATGCACGATATGTTCGTATTTCTTATTTGCAGGTACACCGGCTAGCAGCGGCCATCTCAACAGGAGCGATCCTGCTCCAGTTCCCGCAGCCTATCAGATTTCAGCTACAACCTAAACATCGCGTCCGTCTTTTTCGAAACTCTATTGGCATACTCCGCCGATGGATCCCGAACTACATATGGCCCGATTCCTGTAAAACCAGGGATATGTAGGCAGCTCAAGAACCAGAGCTCGGTCGAAATTCTTTGCAAATCACCTCTTTCGGTCAAAATTAGCCATCCTATCTTTACCCGATAACTCTTTCATCCTTCCCGGGTAAAGAGGGGCAGTTGTTGATACCCAATTTTTCCCTATGTATTTTTTATATACTCAAAATAATCTCAAAATAGTATGTACATGCATATATAAGCATACGCAACAGTTTTGGTATTTTTCCTTATTTTAAAGATTTTTTAAAATCACTTTGTTGTCTATTTTAATAGTACAAAATTCAATAAAAATTTCCAGACTATTATTTTTGGTGAATAATTTATCTTATTCTCATATTTACACCCAGATATAATTAAGTGATTTTTTTTATATTTTATATAATTTAATTGGTATTTTTAAAGCTAAATTGCTATAATTGCAATTATAGCCTATTTTCCGATTAATAGTATTTTACAATTACAAAATCGCTCCCAGTGTTTTTCAATTAACACTTATATGTTACACCTCCAGCCTCACTTCTCTCGACCACCAGCCACTGTGAAACCTTGTCTTGTTGATTCCCTCTATCTTTGAGACTCCAGAAGCCTCCACCATGCAAGATGGTCATCGGAAGCTCTGCCTGGCTTGTCTCCAACCTTTCTCCGATGGTTTATGGTTCGATGGTGCTGCGAGCATCATTATTAACGAGTTTCACAGCCAGGTTCCTTACCTCTCACTCGTTTATTACGAAACCCTAATTTTCTTAAAAACCTTGTCTTTTTAAACGATTTTTAACTTATTCTTTTGTGTTTTACACTACTCTCTACTAGATCTTTTCGATTGTTCAAGTTTTTAACGTTTTGTTCTTCTTTTTAAACTAGGGTTTCCTGAACCCTTTCGAAATCACTATATCTTCTGATTTTTGAGTATTATGTGTTTATGTTTGTGTTATGTGCTTGTTGGTGTGATCTTCTGGTTACTCTCTGAGTTCCATGCTTTAATTTTGCTATTAGGGTTCCAGCCTTCTATTGATTCTGTGATTTCTTTCTTAGGGTTCTCTGATTTTCATGCCTATTGTGTTTTGTAGGTCTAATTGTTCATTGTTTACCTAATATTCTGCTGATTTTGTGCATTTCTTTGAATCCCTGAAGTTGTATATGTTTTCCTTAGAAGTTTTACACTGATTTTTGAATCACTTCCTTATTTGTGAAATGCTCTCCTTACTTAGTACTGATTCCCTGTGATTTTCAATTTCATCCGTGATTCTTTGAACTAATTTGTGTGCACAATATGTTGTCCTTATACTTTCCTTACTTGAAATATTCTGTATACTTTTACTACTCCTATTATGAAAATACCAGTCTTGCAAATAATAATTTTCCTTATTTGATACAATTTGTACCCGTTTGAACTATGACTCCTTAATTGAAGGGAGTCCGAGTTTTTAATTGATTCTAATTGGTATTATTTCCATAACTATGATCAGTCTATACGTATTACCTTATTTTCACTTAATTTGAGAGCTATAAGTACCCCCATTCTCTTTTGCATTACACACTGATACATTGCACATCATACACAAGAACAAAAAGGTTCATTGCTCTGAACTCTCTCTTACACACATAAGCATACTCAGTGTTCTCTCTTGTTTTCTACACATCCTCTCCCACTTTCCTGTTGATTACTGATTACTCAGTCGGCTGAAAGCCAAGACTGATTGATCTTTGGGGGTTGCTCCATTATTCTACTGCTCTATACATTGTTGATTGTTTGGTCTGCATACTACTGCTCACTTCCCTGCACACTACTGCTCTACACTATCTCATCCTTGACTGGTATGCCATCTATTTGATTTGTAGCATCCAAAATAATATGCTTTTATACATGCTGCACTTTATTTTGTTTCTTCTATGCTTTTACTTATGGTTCTGCTGTCCTTATTGCAACTAGCATGCCCCTGTGTGACTATCCTCCTATTAATCCAGCATGCCTACTGGTTTGCTTAATGCATGTTCTCTCCTACTCCCTAGCCCAACAATTCAAATGTACTCAAACATGGAACAATGACTCAAACGTGAGAAATGCTTTCCCGTAAGCTCAACAAGTGCTGTCACAACGCAACGCTAAAAACCCATACACATCGTAGAACCACTAACACACGAATCTAACACAAAT
>NW_017683352.1:7563-8597 GCF_001879085.1 Nicotiana attenuata
AAACGATGTTTTAACAGTTCCCTCACCTTTACTTACTCAACTGTTTTCTTAGTTGTATTTCTGCAAGTCAAACACTCTTAGGATCACTCGGTTGTGGTTAAACCTTCTACTAAAACTGATCTTTAAACTCGCGTTCTTTTAAGACCTTAAATGTGTTTGAGACGTGCTAATTACATGTTTACTTGTGAGGGATCTGTGAGCCTCTTATTTGCCTTTGTATGGTTCCTTTATGTGTAGTCCTACTTGTTATGTATGTCGCCTAGCATTTTGTCCTTTAAACCTAAGGGTTCAGCGTAGACCTTACCTTGTAGGAATAGTGGTCCTAAATACCCTCTAGGACTTATAGGACGGGACAGGTAATAGCACGTAATAAGCATTCGTGACCAATCCACATGTTTAAATAACCTTTACGGGGTGGGAAGGGTAGAATATGGAGATGATGACTGGTGCGCTAATACCACGTGCAGCCCCTCTTCTGAGGAGTGATTGTCGGGTATTGCATTGATGTGATCCATATTAATCATAAACCTAGGATCCCTTTTCCTTTGTTTGTCTTTGTTTGCTCTCTTTAGAATTGTTTAGACCTTTCAAATCTCTGCTCTCTTTCTACTTACTTTCACAAGTTTCAATTTAATTGCAAGTCCTTATTTGAGCCTTGATTGATTATTTGTAAAGTCACAATATAGCATGGCCGGGAACCACACTAGTGGATCTTGAGGGGTGCCTAACACCTTCCCCTCGATATAATTTCTAGCCCTTACCCGAACTTTGGTTTTCAAATTCAAAACCCTTAGTGTCCTAATGCACTTAATCATTAGGTGGCGACTCTTCAAATCCAAAAACCCAATTCCCAAACGGGAATAGAGTTGTCTTCCTGAATGTCGTAAACCCGATTTCGCTTTAGAAAAAGGGGGCGTCGACAACCGCATCATTTATTATTATGTATTCTTTTCTACTGAGATTCATTATTGTTGTGTTGAAACTCTCTTGAAGATTGGTTATAGCTGAGTATTGGTAGAAAGACTGGGTTCCGT
>NW_017683353.1:0-4597 GCF_001879085.1 Nicotiana attenuata
ATTTAATTATCTCCTCCCTGAGCGGGGCTTCCAAATGGACACTTATTTTCGTTTCCCGAACATTCTCCCGGTCCCCTAGATTGATTGCCTCTGTGTCATTCAAGTTAGGCTTGGGTTTTTCCTCAAATTGATTTAACTCTTTACTGATTTCTTCCAAAGCTTCCTCATCATCATATTCCCCTTCGCCATCACACTCAATTTCCTGTATTACTATTTCACATTGATTATCAAGACTAGGCCGGAGACTCCTTATGCATGACACATCATTGAAACCAGCATAAAAGGGACTGTACGAAAGAGAAAAGAAAACCAAAATAAAGACTATCAGGAAAAAAAAAGAGGAAATTGCATTTCATTACAATTGTAAGATAACAAGGTTTAACTTGTCCAAACGAACGGAACATAGAAATCTGAATTACAACCCTGGAAATAATCCAGATTTAGTGCTCAAAGAAAAATCAAAACTACCACGACTCCTTCCGAACTGGAAGAGTAGCTTCCCAGTTATTGAGCTTAGCCTGAGATCCCACGAACTGCACATCAACTTTACTCGGACCTTCGCTGGATTCCACCATATTCACTTCATCGAACACCCTTTCGAACCTTGCAATCATCTCCTTGTCAGGTTCTATCACCACAGAATTTGGCATTGCTGTTGCTGGGCGTCGTTTAGTACCAGGCCGGACAAAGGAACGGGAAAGGCGAGGAATAGGTTTTGGAAGGGTCCACACTCTCTTCTTCATCTTTTTGGCTCTCCTTATGTCAGCAGAAGTGGGTTTGAAACCTAGCCCAAAAGTGTCCAGATTTCCGGGGAGAGACACCGGCTGTATGATTCCTTGCAGTGCAGCACCCAACCCCTTTCCGGGCAAGAATCCATTCCTTATCATCTCTGAGGCTACCATAACAGATGCGGCAGCTATCTTGGGCATAGGAACACACTCCCCTTCCGGGATTTTATCAACTGGCACTGTGTCCATGACTTGGTACACCCACGGACCTTTGTCATTTTCAACTTCCTCAAAGGATGTGATAGCGTTACAAGAATGGTCCTCTCCGTGGACCACGATCTCCTGCCGATCCCATTCAAACTTGACCATTTGATGCAAAGTAGACGGTACTGCCTTTGCAGCATGAATCCAGGGCCGTCCTAATAAAAGATTGTAAGAAACACTGACATCGAGCACTTGAAACTCCATAGTGAACTCCACAGGTCCTATTGTTAGTTCCAACACAATATCTCCCACTGTGTCTTTCCCTCCGCCGTCAAATCCCCGTACACAGATGCTATTTATGAATTCTTTCCCTGTCAACTTGCAACTTTTCTAGAGTGGAAAGAGGGCAAATGTTGGCACTAGACCCATTATCAATTAACACCCGAGTCACCACGGAATCTTCACACTTCACTGTGAGGTATAAGGCTTTATTATGTTCAGTTCCTTCCAATGGTAACTCGTCATCAGAAAATGTTACCCTATTCACCTCAAAAATCTTGTTTGCAATCTTCTCAAGATGATTCACAGTGATTTTATCTGGCACATGAGCTTCGTTTAGAATCTTCATCAACGCCCGGCGGTGTTCATCCGAATGGATCAATAAGGACAATAATGAGATCTGTGCCGGGGTTTTCCTCAACTGTTCCACAATCGAATAGTCTTGGGCCTTCATCTTTTTCAGGAACTCTTCAGCTTCTTCTTCAGTGACAGCCTTCTTTATCGGTGCCGAATTGTCTTTAGCTGACTTAGCCTTTCTCAATTCCTCAGGGGCAAAGCACCTCCCTGATCTAGTCAACCCATGAGTTTCGCACACTTCTTCTTTAATTTCCTTTACTTGGTACATCACAGTCACCCTGTCATAATTCCACGGGACAGCTTTCTCACTGACCACAGGCAATTGGGTCACCGGTTTAATGATGACTGGCTCTGTTCGAACGCCTTTTACAATCAACACAGGCTCGACAACTGCTCCTGGTATTGTCACCTTGACAGGCCCTAGTTTTATTATCTTCACTGGCTCACTGACTGTCTGGCCCGCTGCGACCAAGGCTTTCTTATCAACCAATTCCTCTTTTGCTTTACTTTCACTTGCTTTAATCATCATCACAGTCTGCGACAGCTTCTTGTATTATCCCTTCTGTACCATCTCGATCATCTGAGTCTCATGATGAACAGGTAGTGGATTCTGCGTGATATTGGGAGTCTCCGGAGCCTGCACCTCAATTCTCCGTGTATCAATTAGTTCCTGAATGGCAGTTTTCAGATGCCAACACTTCTCTGTATCGTGTCCAGGCGCTCCTGAGCAGTACTCACAGTTCACTGAATGGTCCAGGTTCCTTGGGGGAGGGTTTGGTAATTTGGGTTCGATTGGGTTCAACATGCCCAACTGCCTCAGTCTGTGGTACAGGCTAGTATAAGATTCTCCCAAGGGAGTAAAAGTCTTCTTCTTCTGCGACCTATCATTCTTATATGCAGGATTGGGTTGGAAACTGGTTCCAGCGGCATTTCGATTGGTTCTTGGGGGTGGGTAAGTGTTTTGGGGAGTGGGTGCGCGCCATTGTGCACGAGTGGGAGGTTGTGGGTATGTCTGGGCGTGATGGACAGAGAAATGGGGAGTAGGAGGTGGGTAGTAATGCTGTGGTGGGCCATATGAGGTATGCGGGTAAGCTTGGGGGTGAGGGCGAGATTGGTGATAATATGGTGATGGACCCCTGGGCCAAATCCTTGACTCCATTACTGCCACTTCTTCTTTCTTCTTCTTTCTCAATACTCCTCCGGTGCCTCATTGGATGGCCTGCGTGGTTGCTTTGAGCGCTGAGTAGCTCATAATTTTGTTAGACTTGAGACCCTCTTCTACCATACTTCCCATCTTTACGACTTCATTGAATGTTTTCCCCACAGCGGACACCAGATGGCCATAATAGGTTGGCTCTAAAGCCTGAAGGAAATAATCCACCATCTCATTCTCTTTCATCGGAGGATCCACTCTTGCTGCTTGCTCTCTCCAACGGAACCCGTACTCTCTAAAGCTTTCTCCGGGCTTCTTCTCGATTTTGGTCAATGACAGACGATCCGGGACAATTTCGAGATTGTACTGAAAATGACATGCAAAAGGTTGAGCTAAGTCATCCCAGGTGTACCACCGAGCGTGATCTTGTCTTGTGTACCACTCTAACGCTGCTCTACTTAAGCTTTGACTAAAGTAGGCCATTAATAGCTCATCTTTTCCTCCAGCTCCCCTCATCTTGCTGCAGAAACCCCTCAGGTGGGCCACCGGATCACCATGGCCATCATATAAGTCGAACTTGGGTAGTTTGAATCCCGCTGGCAATTGTACGTCAGGAAACAAGCACAAGTCCTTGTAGGCCACACTCACTTGACCCCCGAGACCTTGCATATTTCTGAAGGACTGCTCCAAACTTTTGACCTTTCGTATCATCTCCTCTTGCTCCGGGTTTTTGGGAGGTTTCTCTTCTTCAGCTGAGAGATTAAAATGGGGAGTGTAAGAGCATGGTTCTGGGGGTTTGAAGGTGGGTTCGGGTGGGTAATAGTGGTTTTCCTGGGTTTGGAACAGAGGTTCACTTGAGGATCTGTGTAATGCGGTGGGTGGAGGAGCCACGAATATTGGGGCGATTGGTGGTGGGGGACATGGAATTTGCTTGGAGGGTGGTGGTGGTGGTGTCTGAGAGGTGGTTCCATAATATTGCTGGTGAGTAGGGAGAGCAGGATATGAGTTCACTGTGGGAGGATCTTGGGGTTGAGCTGGTGGTGGGAGGTAATTGGGATTGGCAGGATAGACTGGTGGTGGATGTCCCTTCGACCAGGCCTGGTACATTTCGGCCATCTGCTACTTTAATTTATACATCTCCTCCCTCATTGTATTCACGTCCACTGCCTCCTCCTCTCTGGATGGTTCAACAATGCTTGCTTCTAGATCTTGATTGGTCATTTTTGACTTGTCCTTGGAGCGGGTGTTGTAAGGGTGGGTTGCCAGAATGCCAGTCAGCTTAACACCTGCCTGGACTCATCAACAACAACTTGTTAGCGGTTAGGGCATTAACAAATAGATATCCGCACATTGATGGGTGGATGCACCTAAGCAGTCAAACGTTGCTATTATGTCGTTGTTCAATCACATGCGTCATCCCGGCTTTCCATTTCTTTCTTTTGCCAATTAGTTCCCACTCTTATCTGTCCCTTTTCACTTTGTTTTGCTCTCCCTCTTCTGGTTCTCTTTTCTTTGGTTTTTCCCCTGTTTGTATCATTCCTTTCTGGTTTTCCCTTTTATTATTTAGAAACGGTCGAATCCTATGGAGATTGCCTACGTATCACGACCCCACGTGAATCAGACCAAGCGTAGTTCGTGAAAAATAAATGTAAAGCGGAATATTTTTGGGAATTTCAAGTTTATTGATAGCAACTACGTCTATTACAAAGACTCAAAACAGACTCTGATGCAAAAAGAACTACAGACTCCACCATCCCTATCCTAGTTCAAACAAAATACAGACTCAATCAACTGACTGTCTTTTAACGAAAAGGAAATACAGACTCTGGTAAAAAAGAAATACAAGCCCAAATGACCTAACTCCATTAAAAAAAAA
>NW_017683353.1:7838-8596 GCF_001879085.1 Nicotiana attenuata
TGTAAATTTATTAACATTAATCCCGAATCTTTCGTTTACTCATAATTCTAGCAGTTCTGGGCTTTTGATGTCGATTGAAGCAACCAGCGAGCCCAGTTGGTTTAATTTTGAATCTGCCCGGTTTTACCTGTTGTTATTACCCTTGGGCCCAATTTGAATTAAAAAAGGCCATGGCCTGGATACTTCCAGTTGGCTAGTATGGGCCCAAACCTCCAGTTCTTACTAATCATGAATCAGTTTTTCAACACTATTAATAATAAAGTCCAGGCTACTTTATTTCACAGACATTCACGAGCAAATCAGTTTATTCAATCAATCAGAAACATATGATGCATATAATTTTGACCATAACCATAATGGTATAACTTTCTCTTTAAAAGAGATATTCACCATATGGATGTTAATGAATATGTGCTAGTACCAAATTAATTGAGAGCTCTGAAAGAGCCAATTATTACTATTTTGGAGAAACACAATTGATTACCAATAAGGTATTGTGTTGTAGTAAGTCTCAAAGAAACTTATTAAGTTTCCAAAGTATACGCGAAAGCGGTTGATTATATTGAGACTATAAATAAAGGAAAGATTTAATATCTTCTATTACTACAACTTGTAGTGGGGTAATATGTATGTGAAAAGCTACCCGCTTTATTCTCCAGTTTGTACTACACAAATAAAAGAATACCACAATAAAATGGAATGTTTATTGATATAAAACTCATATCATAATAAACTTGGAGTTTATTGATAATTGCACG
>NW_017683354.1:0-8594 GCF_001879085.1 Nicotiana attenuata
TTTATCGCTTTCTTAACGTGCAAATACATGTCAACATGCTTTTAATTATTGCATAATCATGCTCAACATCATACTCCACTCGTGCCAAACAAAATACTATAGTAACGCTTGATGAGTGGTTGCGCCCTTCCTTTATCATTACCCCCTAAATTCAAAAAGGCTTATTTGCGGTAAAACTAGTTATCAGCGGTGCAGTCGATGGTTCCGTGCCTTCCCCCTTGAGTTGTCCACTTAAGGGTACCAGTCTAAAACCCTATAGAAACCTTACTCTGTTTAAATTGTGCATGCATCATGGTCAAACCTAGCCGGGTCAGTTATGTTGTCCATATAATGATCCTTTAAGATAGCCTTGTCCAAAAGTCCACTGGGTTTCCCTAAACCAAAACGGACATCATCACGTTTTGTGCATTCATTTGGAGAACTAAATACTTCATGCTAATTGTTGATGTTAAATAGTCGAGTCTGGTGGGGGTAAGGGCCTAACCTTGTTTGCCTTGCAGAAATATGAGGCACGAAGTCCCCAGATTCGGCATGATCACCAATATCCACCCAAGATTGCTGAGTTGGTGGAGAGATTTGCATTCTAGTGACAAAACCCTCGTCAGAAAATATCTAGGTAATCTACCATCCCTCCTGGAGATCCATCCTAACAACATGATAATAAAAGCTGCTACCTTTTTTTGGGATTGTGAAAGGGCCGTGTTCCGCTTTGGGGACATAGAAATGACACCTTTGCTAGAGGAGATAGGAGGACTGGCCGGTCTATTGTGGGAAACCCCGGGTTTGCTAATGCCTGAGAACCGCACAGGCAAGGGTTTCTTAAAAATGATGGGTTTGAAGAAGAACGCAGAATTGGTATGCCAAAAGGAATCATACATCCCTTTTGACTACCTGTATGAAAGGTACTGTCACAGCAAAACATACCGTACCTACCATGATGAGTTTGCCATCAAGTCCGTGGGACATATCCATCGTAGGGTTTTCATCTTCATGTTTTGCTTCCTGGGTCTGATCGTGTTTCCAATGAAGAAAGGGAGAATCCGTACTAGACTGACTATGGTAACCAAGATCCTAATGGAGGGGATTGGTGGGCAGACATTCAGCATTGTACCCATGATCATCGCAGACATATACCGAGCCTTAGAGAAATGTCAACCAGGAGCGAGACACTTCGAAAGCTACAATCTACTACTTCAGCTTTGGCTCGTGGAACATCTCCAAAAGGGCGAATACCGACAAGAAATTCAGCGAAGGGCCTGGGATGATCACATCGCTTTCCACCATCCAAAGCGAATGAATTACATCCCTGACATGTTCGCTCAGCCTGAGAATGCCAAAGGATGGGTTAAGCTCTTTGATAATCTGACTGAAGAACAGGTTCAATGGATGTTCGAGTGGTTTCCGACAGAGGAGTTCATCGCCCGATCCAGAGATGCACCTTTCCTGATACTGATTGGTGTAAAAGGAACATACCCTTACGTCCCTCTTCGAGTTATGAGGTAAGCATGTAGGAAGCAAGTCATACCTAGGGTCGACAAGATGAGCCATCTTCGAGCTGACTTCCAAAATGATGACAGTCCCCACAAGTGCCAAGCCCAGCACATGTGGCACTGTAAGATCATAATGGGGAAAGACACCATCGAGCCAGACAGTTATCATGCTGTTTGTACCCCTTTCTCTTCTAGTTGGTTGGAAGACAATTGGGATGGTCTGGGGCCAGCCAGGGTTCGTTCAAGGCCACAGGATTATAGATGAAAAAGTCGAGGCGCAAGTCAAATACAACTAGTTGCGCAAAAGGATCCGTGAATGCGAGAATGAACACCGCGAGATACAAGAGTCCAACAAGAAGCTGATTGAGGAATGGAAAGACATGGCTATCAGTGCCAACAAAAGGCTAGGATACTTGGAGCGAGGCATAGTAGAACTAGAGGGAAAATTTCTCAAAAGGGTTGAAGACTGTCAAAAGGCTGAAGGGACCGAAGGTGGACATCTAGCCAGAGCATACTTGTTGCTGGGACTTCGCGAATTGGGGAAGCTGTTCGACGGAGCCAAGGCTGCCGAATCTGGGGAAGGTCCTTCTGGGACCAAATAGATAGGAATTTACTTTTTCGCTTTATAAATGTAATAAGGCCGATGGCCATTAGTGAGTTTTATTTCTTGCTTATTTAGTGTTGTTTTGGTATTCGCCTATTTTTTATAAATAAAATGAGGCATTCAGCATTAAAAGTTCTCCAAGTCTATTTGTCGCTAGGCCTACCTCGGGCACAACGAGGCTCCCAAATTAGGACGCGTTTTACATTCCTGCACTATGTGTTTAAATATTGCAATACTTTTTATAATCCTCACTGACTTGATTACCTTTTGTTTTTGTTTTGTTTTCTTTCTTTTTATTCCCCTCTCCAAAGGTTAGTTCGTGCACTCTGGCATCATCATCTTATTTCACAAGATCCAGGGGCCCTCCACCCAGTCCTCCTCTTAGTCCCATTAAAGGCAAGAACAGAGGCAAGATGGAAGATTTAAACAACATCAGGAAGGAGAACACAGCTGAACGGGTAGAGGCCACTGATGGCCAGGGTATTCGGGTTCCTAATGAGAATGTGTCACAGCTTGAACAGAAACTGTTGAAATTCCAGGAAGAGCTCGATCAGGTTCGAAATCTGGCAAACCTGTCATTTTCCCTCAACACCCCAGATATCAACTTCCCCAACGCTCAAAACCCTACACCTCCTCAAAATATCCCAAAACAGCAGAATCATCCCGCACCTCACCATCATGCTGCTCCACCAAAGAACCAATGTAATACCTGCCATACCCCAAACAACACTCCACTACTCATCCCAGAACCTCAGAACTCCACAAACGACCATTTCCACACCCATACACCAGGCCACCATAACAATCTTATCTACGTGGAGACCATGCCACACTCCACCCAACCTATCTCATACACACCTGAGTCTGATGAAAAGGATCTGCTTATCAGGAACTTGGCCGAGGAACTTAAGAAACTGACCAGCCGGATTCAGGGCGTCGAGGGAAGCAAAGGAATCGAGGGGCTGAACTATGAGGACCTTTGCATACAGCCTGATGTCGAACTGCCTGAGGGGTACAAACCTCCTAAGTTCGAAATATTTGATGGTACGGGTGATCCAAGGGTCCATCTGAGGACATATTGTGACAAGCTGGTTGGAGTAGGGAAGGATGAAAGGATCCGCATGAAGCTGTTCATGAGGAGTTTGAAAGGAGATGCACTATCTTGGTACATCAGCCAAGATCCCAAGAAGTGGTCAAGCTGGGTGGGCATGGCATCTGACTTTATGGACAGATTCAGGTTTAATACAGAGAACGCGCCAGACGTGTTCTATATCCAGAATTTGAAGAAGAAGCCCACGGAGACATTTCGCGAGTATGCTACTCGCTGGAGGTCCGAAGTTGCTAAGGTCAGACCCGCCTTAGAAGAGGAGCAAATGAACAAGTTCTTTGTCCGGGCTCAAGACCCGCAGTACTACGAATGGCTGATGATGATTGAGAACCACAAGTTCTCCGACATTATCAAATTAGGTGAAAGAATTGAAGAGGGTATTAAAAGTGGTATGGTCACAAATTTTGAAGCCTTGCAAGCTACAAATAAGGCTTTACAGTCTGGTGGTGTGTCCAAGAAAAGGGATGTAGTGGCCGTGATGGTTGCACAAAGGACCAAGTCTCCCCTCAAATACCAGACTTACCCGACACCTCCACTCACAGACCAGCCAACCCCAAATTACCAAGCACCCTCACCCTCGTACCAAGCTCCGCCACCAACTTATCAATCATCTCGACCTTCTACATATCAACCTACTTCACCCAGATACTCCCAACCCGCTCATGTCTACCAAACTTATAATGCTCAACCATCCCATTATCAATCACCCCCTACACGCCAAAATTTCCCTAGACCTCGACCTAATTTTGATCGCAGACTTCCAAAACAATATACCGCCATGGCTGAACCGATCGACCAGCTGTATGAGAAGCTCAAAGTTGCTGGTTATGTCATCCCCATCCCTGCTGCAACCCCTGAGAATCCTTCTCAATGGGTTAACCCAAAACCAGTCATGTGCATACCACTCCGGCATGAAAGGGCACACCATCGATGAATGCCGCTCTTTGAAAGACAAAATACAGTCTCTTATTGATAACAAGATCATTGTGGCAAAGGAACCCGCACTAAACGTCCGCAACAATCCTCTGCCAGACCATAAGGGTGGAGGTATCCACATGATTGAAGTAGAAGATGACTGGGATCTCGAGGGATCAATCGGGTTGATCGCAGAAGGTGATGACCCAAAGAAACCGGAAATTACTCTCAAACCAATCATAGTCCAGATCCAACCGTCTGAAGACGCTGAAGTGAATATGTCTATACCTCTTGCGTTTGAAGCTGCGCCTCCCGCAAAAATACCGGTACTAATTGAGGTTGAATTCGTGTCTCCGGCAAATGCACCCGTACCATTTGAGGTTGCAGTCTTGCCACCCAAGGCGCATGTTCCCTTCGAAGTGGCGATGTCAACCACGCCACCCTTCTATAAAAATGTTATACCTTAGGACTATACAGTCGAGGCAAGAAGGAAGGGCAAGGTCACGATTGAAGAAACTGTTGCAGCACAGGGTATGACAAGAACTGGTAGAGTCTATACCCCTGAACATCTGGCTAAATCAAGCAAGAAGGCCTCCAACCGGCCGCCCCTCATTGAGACAGGTCCGGACGACCTTTGGAGGAAAATACAGGCCAAGGAATATTCGGTCATCGACCAGTTAAACAAGACGCCAGCACAAATATCTATTCTCTCTTTGCTACAAAATTCTGAGACGCACAAGAATGCTCTGTTGAAGGTGCTGAATGAGGCGTACGTACCAAGTAACATCACTAGCGGGGAAATGGCTAATATGGTAGGACAAGTTCTGGAAAGCCATAAGATCACCTTTTATGAGGACGAGCTGCCACCTGAAGGGCTGGGGCACAACAAAGCGCTGCACATCACCATGCAATGCGAAGATTATTTCATCACCAGGATCCTGATCGATAGAGGTTCTAGTCTTAACATTTGTCCACTGGTAACACTCAAGAAGTTGGGCAAAGGGCTGCATGAGATAAAGGATGGAGCAATCAATGTGAAAGCCTTCGATGGTTCTCAGAGATCCACCATTGGTGAGATTAGTCTATGCCTGCAGATGGGACCAACTTGGTTCGAGGTTGATTTCCAGGTAATAGATGTACCAGCGTCTTACAACTTGCTGCTGGGACGGCCATGGATCCATGTTGCTGGGGCCGTAGCATCAATGCTGCGTCAGGCAGTAATGTTCGAATGGAATCACTAGGAAGTGATCATTCACGGCGACGGTAGCAACCCTATATACAGTCGACAAACTATTCCGGCGATCGAGGGAAGAAGGAAGCTGGGTGGAGAAACTTACCACCACATTGAACGGGTCAATGCTATTGACAAAGACAAATGATAGGATAGCAAAATCGAGAGTATACTGAGTTGGAGTGGGTACGAACCTAGCAAAGGGCTCGGCAAGAACCTCCAAGGAATCTCTAAACCCATAAAACTCAAGAAACATGGCACTACCTTTGGTTTGGGATATGAATACACATGGGAAGAATTCAATAGCTGGTCGCCACCATGGCGCGGTCCTTACTACCCACTGGAGCAGCCAATACCGCATCTAGAGCAGACTTTCCAATAAGCCGACATTATTTATGGGTCGAATAAAGAAGAAGCACTTGCAACAGTGAAGAACTTGTTTCTAGAGGACAGTAATATGGACTGTTGCATTATTCTCGAGGAGGAGGGGGAGGAAGGCCCTTCCATACAGGCCGTGAGGAGAGGGGCACATCTCAAGAATTGGACCATCAGGACAACCAGAGCCCGACGAGCCTCGGGGTAGCAAGGCTAAAACAAGCATTATTCACTGTTTTATTTACTAAATGATTTTTTTTTTTGCATTTTTCAATTCCCGCAATAAGATCTTCGATGTTCAAGACAATTATCAAAAGCATTTTTGACTTTTCTTATGAATTAATATTTATTGCTATCGTTTTCTCTCATTACTTTACCTATACAGCGTTACTATTACTTGTCTTGATGAACCAATGACTGCAGCATGCAATGAGACAACGCAACAAACGGACATAGATTCAGAGGAAGACGACATACCTGACAAGATTGTCAAAGAAGTTGAGAACTTTGAGAACAGACCTAAGTCCAACCTGGCCGAGACCGAAATTGTCAACCTGGGAGATGCAGAAAACGTCAAGGAAACGCGAATCAGCATTCACCTATCACCATCGGAGAAGAAAGAATACACAGAATTTCTAAAGGAGTATGAGGACATATTCGCCGGGTCGTATGATGACATGACTGGTCTGAGTACGTCTATTGTGGCTCACAAACTGCCAACCGATCCAATGTGTCCACCGGTAAAGCAAAAGCTCAGAAAGCTCAAGAGTCAAGCCTGATATGAGTTTGAAAATCAAGGAAGAAGTCACCAAGCAGATCAAAGCCAAGGTTCTTAGGGTGGTTGAGTGCCCATCATGGTTATCCAACATTGTGCCAGTGCCGAAGAAGGATGGGAAGGTCAGAGTCTGTGTCGACTACCGGGATCTCAATCGGGCCAGTCCAAATGATGACTTCCCTTTGCCAAATATACACATCCTGATTGACAATTGTGCCAAGCATGAGCTACAGTCATTCGTAGATTGCTTCGTTGGTTATCATCAGATCTGGATGGATGAGGAAGATGCTGAGAAAACGGCTTTCATTATGCCGTGGGGAGTGTACTGTTACAAGATGATGCCGTACGGCTTGAAGAATGCAGGGGCCACCTACATGAGGGCCATGACTACTATCTTCCATGATATGATATACAAGGAGATAGAGGTATATGTCGATGATGTTATTATCAAGTCCAAGAAGGCCACTGACCACATAGAAGATCTGAGGAAGTTCTTCAACAGACTGCGGAGATACAATGTCACGACCCAAACCGAAGCGCCGCGACGGGCACCCGGTGCCTTACTCAACCGAGTACCAACGTAACATATCTTTCTTATCATACTATCAAGGGTAAATGAGATAGAAAACATGTCATGAGATAACAAGAATAAAACATAAGGGAATACTCAACATATGATGACCGAACATGATATACAAACTTATACATGTGACATACGGGCCAATAAGGCCGACATGACCATTTGTAAACTCAAGACATAGGCCGACAAGGCCATACAAGTATCCATACACCTGACATCTGTCTACAAGCCTCTAAGAGTACATAAAATCATAAAGGTCGGGACAGGGCCCCGCCATACCAATCAATACATATCCAAAGCATACTGTCCAAATAGGCAACTCCGGAGCAAGTGGAGTACACCAACACCTTCGCTGAGCTGATAGCCTACTAGGAGGAATGTCAACCTGTCTATCGGGACCTGCGGGCATGAAACGCAGTGTCCCTAGGCAAAAGGGACGTCAGTACGAATAAAGTACCGAGTATGTAAGGCAGGAAAGCATAAACAAGATCAGTAACGTAAAGAGAGATAGAGAGATACAAACTGTAACATCTGAGTGCCTCTGGGGGCCACTGACATGAAATGCATAATACATATATATACATAAGCTTTTAAAACATACGCCTCTGTGGGCATCATCATCATCATATCATACCCGGCCTCAAAGAGGACTCTGTAAAAACGTACCCGGCCATCATAAGGCTCGGTAGAATCGTACCCGGCCATCATAAGGCTCGGTAGAATCGTACCCGGCCACGTGGAGCTCGGTAAACCAAACTGATCAGTGGTTGCACAATAGGTGCCATACCCGGCCGACTATAGCGCGGCTCGGTAGAGTAAAGTAGATACATATATAATGCATGCTGGACTCATGGAGTCACGTTCTAAACCTTTTGGAGTGACATAAGGTCATTGCACCATCGATTAACATTATGGACATCATACCATCAATATGAACTTCACTAGGACTCAAGGATCATATATACTTTCTTGGAATAACTTTGTAAGGAAAGAATAACTTGGACAACCTTAGTTGCTAGGAGTAGATTCATTATGAAATAGCGTATCGTTTATATTCGTTTCACTTTAGATCATGCCAAAAGAATGAAGGAAGAGCCTTAACATACCTTAAACATGTTGAGTCCTTAATACCTTCTAAGCAACTCTTCAAACAAGTCAACTCGATCTATCATAGCATAAGGAGATTCAAAATCAGTGTTGAGCAAAGGCTAAGTCTGTAACTTAAGCTAGTAGCTCGTCTACGTAAATTCGGGCAGCATCTCCCTTGTAACAAGGGCCTCCTCCAATACCATATACCAACAACAACAGCCAGGGAAGTCCAGCAACCTATAAATATCAATAACAAGACACCATATAACAACAACAAGTCACAACTACTTCACGACGAGCGGCAAGCTCCGATTGGAATCCGTATAACCCATATCACCCCTTATAACTTCTTACATTACTTTAACAGTATCATTAACATGATAATGAAGTCATTCATCAATGATTCCATCCTTATACCATATATTTA
>NW_017683355.1:0-3872 GCF_001879085.1 Nicotiana attenuata
CTACCGTAATTACTCGGAAGGAAGTACATCGCCGAACATGTCGGACCCCACATAGAAGTTGGTTTTTGGTTTTCGGACCAAAGAAAATACTAAGATAGGGGTATTTCTGGATTACTATGGAAACAGATTGCATCAAGTATATTCAGAAGTATCACCAATGTCAGATACATGGTGACATAATACAAGTACCACCCACTGAACTCAATGCAACAAGTTCACCCTGGCCTTTCTCCGCTTAGGGTACAGATGTCATTGGACCCACTTCATCAAACGGGCATAGGTTCATTCTGGTGGCCATAGACTACTTCACAAAATGGGTTGAAGTTGCATATTATAAATCTGCAACTAAGAAGGTTGTAGCGGATTTTGTTTGGGACCGTATTGTTTATCGATATGGAGTACCAGAGTCAATAATTACTGATAATGCTGCCAATCTCAATAGCAATTTGATGATATCGATGTATGAAACATTCAAGATCAAACATAGGAACTCCTCAGCATACAGGCCGCAAATGAACGGAGCTGTACAGGCCGCCAAAAAGAACTTCAAGAAAATGGTGGACATTTACAAACAATGGCACAATAAGCTGCCATTTGCTTTACTAGGGTATTGTACCACAGTTGGGCCAACTCCTTACACACTAGTTTATGGTACTGAAGTCGTTATTCCCGCTAAAGTGGAAACTCCCTCTTTAAGTATCATACAAGAAGCCGAGCTCAGCGATGCGGAATGGCCGAAGCCGGTATGAACAATTAGCTCTCATTGATGGAAAAAGAATGAATGCGGTATTTCATAGTCCACTCTTATAGAACAGGATGACAAGAGCTTTTAACAAAAAGGTCTGGTCAAGGCAATTCACACCGGGCAATTGATGTTGAAACGAATCTTCCAACATCAGGATAAAGCAAAGGGAAAATTCTCACCTAACTGGTAGGGCCCTTACATGGTTCACCGAGTATTGACAGGAGGAGCACATATACTTGCAGAAATGGACGTAGAGATTCGGCCAAAACCTATCATTTCAGAAGCAGTCAAGAGATACTATGTTTAAGATTGTTTGCATTTTCCATATGATGTAACTGAACTACGCTTGACATGGTTACCGTTTAAGAGGGGATACATAGGCAGCCTTGTGGGTTTGGTCACATCATAATAAAATCTTCATTTCCCCTACGGTCAAAAACTGGGGCAAGGTCGCAAGTTTGTCCGATCTTGTCACGTTTGGAACTTCCAAGGAATGGGTTACCGGAAGCATGCATTTAAACCGGGGCAGAATTTTGAGGAGGATCCTCAAAATTCTGAAGCAAGGGGGTTGCAACGTCTCTAAATGCGTCACAGTCACCAGTTCATCAGAATCATTTGATCTCGTATATTATCACATATTTCAAATAGCTACATTTCGGAAAAATATTTTTTCAAATACATGCATGTTTTTTCGAAAATATTTTTCCATGGCAGCCAGACGTTACCTAGGGTAACTCAGCAGGGCCTCAAGACAAAAGGCAAAGCAAGGAAATCGAGAGCACGAACTAACCATCCCCCACAAAACTCTTAGTTTTTTTTGCTGGAGTGCATGCACAATGAAAATAACAGGAATATTCACAAATACATACACACAACAAAATCACTATCTTCATAACAACAAAGTTGCTATACGCAAGCACATCAAGCTACGAAATACTTTACTCTCTTGCTGCGATTCATTGCTTTTCTTGTATAGGGCTAAGCACTGCCTTCGTCATCGCACAAGGCTAAACACTGCATTCTTTGCAAGAGACTGAACATTGTCTCTATTCCGTGCATGAGGCTAATCATTGCCTCCATTATTGCATAAGGCTAAGCACTGCCTTTCTTTGCATGAGACCAAGCGTTGTCTCCATACCTTGCATGAGGCTAAGCATTTCCTCCATTATTGCATAAGGCTAAGCACTACCTTTCTTTGCATGAGACTAAACACTGTCTCCATCCCTTGCTTGAGGCTAAGCAATGCCTCTATTATTGCATAAAGCTAAGCACTACTTTTCTTTGCATTAGACTAAGCATTGTCTCCACACCTTGCATGAGGCTAAGCATTGCCTACATTATTGCATAAGGCTAAGCATTGTCTCCATTACTTGCATGGGCTAAGCATTGCCTCCATTATTGCATAAGGCTAAGAATTTCCTTTCCTTGCTAGAGACTAAGCACTATCATCTTTCCTTGCGTGAGACTAAGCAATGTCTCCACTCTTTGCCTGAGGCTAAGCATTGCCTCCATTAGTGTATAAGGCTAAGCATTGCCTTCCTTTGCATGAGACTGAACACTGTCTCCGCTACACAGCATAAGGCTAAACACTATCTCCTTTCTTTGTATAGGGCTAAGCATTGCCCTCATCTCATACAAGACTAAGCCTTGTCTTGTCTCGTGCTCGCATATGACTAAGCATCACCTGTTTCATCTATTAAATGATAGATATTGCTACATCTTAGCATTTCATGGGCTAAAACACCACCACGTTATCCGAGGAGTCATAGTCCAGAGGCACCACCCTCAAAGCCTGAAGACACCACTCCACGACCTGAGGATCTCTCGAAACTACACATCATCATTCAAAGGCGTCATAGTCCAGAGGCACCATCCCTGTAACGACTCAACTGGTCGTTTTGAGCCCTAGCGTGTTGTTCAGCAGTTCGAGGCCATGAGCAGCTTCAATTCAGGCATTATGACTTGTACGCGTGGTCGGAATTAAATTTCGGGAAGTTCAGAGTTGACTTGGAAAGGAAATTCTCATTTCGGAAGCTTTAGGTTGAAAGAATTAACTACGATTGGATTTTTGAGTAAACAACATCAGAATCGGGATTCGAAGGTTCCAGCAGGTTTGTATGATGATTTCGGACCTGGGCGTATGCCCGGATCGGGTTTTGGGTGACCCGGGAGCGTTTTGACGCCTATTGTGGAAGTTAGCATTTTGGAAGAAATTTCATTAGTTTGGGTAAATGTGTATTTCAGTGTTATCGATGTCCGTTTGGGATTCCGACTCTTGGAGTAGCTCCGTATGGTGATTCTAGAGTTGGGAGCGTGATCGGAAGTGAATTCGGATGTCCGTGGACCATTTTAAAGCCATTTGGCTAAAGATAGAAATTCGAAGGTCTTTGAGAAGTTTGACCGGAGGTAGACTTTTTAATATCGGAGTCGGAATCCGATTTCGAAAGTTGGAGCAGGTTCGTAATGTCGAATATGACTTGTAAGCAAAATTTGAAGTCAATCGGACGTGATTCGATAGGTTTAAAAATCGAAAGTAGAAGTTTGAAATTCTAATGTTCATAAAGCTTGGATTGGAGGTCGATTCTTGGTTTTAGCGTTGTTTGATATGATTTGAGGCCTCGAGCAAGTCCGTAATGTGTTTTGGGACTGGTTGGTATGATTGGTTGGGGTCCCGTGGGCCTCTGGTGGATTCCGGGTGGTTAACGGATTGAAAATGGAATTTTTAAAAGGCTGAAGTTGCTGGTTGCTGGTATAACCGCACTTGCGAGACTTGGGCCGCAGATGCGGAGCCGCAGAAGCAGCCCTGTAGTCGCAGATACGGTATTGGCGGGGGAGAGCTGGTATCGCAGATGCGATCATCTCGCTGCAGAAGCGGGACCACACCTACGAGTGATGAGGCGCAGAAGCGGAATGGGTTGGGAGCCCTAGATCCGGAGAAGCGGCATTTGGACCGCACCTGCGGAACCGCAGAAGTGGTAGAGAGACCGCAGGTGCGGAAAGTGCGGGAGGCAGTGGGTGTTTTAAAAATCGAGATTTGGCCATTTTCTCTCATATTTTCTTGGCTTGGGCGATTCTTGGAGGGTCTTCAAGAGGGGATTTTCATCATCCAGGATAAGGTAAGCTAATC
>NW_017683355.1:3981-8594 GCF_001879085.1 Nicotiana attenuata
CACAGGCGGGATATCTCCAGTGAGCAGGTCGGCGGTCGCATGGTTGGCAAGGCTTCTGCAAAGGGTTCTATTGGCTATACAGCAAGGAGATCGGTCGTGTAAACGTTGTTGATGATTCAGACTATAACAAGAGGGTTTTACAGAAAGATTCCGAGAATTTTGGCTGTTGATTGCGCAAGGTTATGTCAACAAGAGATAAAGGATCCCGGTGAATTCCAGAATTTGTGTTATAATGGCTTCAGGCTATGTGGGAGAGTCCCACCGCCTATGATTAAGGATTGCTTGGTTAACTACTTGCGAGGTTTCTGATTATTAGCATATTGATGGGTTATTTCAGCTACAGGAGAGGAACATAAGTGGTAAATTGAGCAAAGGGATTGTTAAAGGTGTGCTATGGTTGGCCTTATTGGCTCATGTTTAGACTTGGGGAAGGATTCGGGATTTATGCCTTGTATAGATGCGGGTTTCAAGCAAAATGATTCTTCCGGGTTCTTCGTCGAAAGGGTATTCATGTGCTAGGAGATTTATGGAATTGATTATATTCAGGGCCAAGTCAGAGCGGGTGTCTCTCAACAACGGTCCTAGTGGATTCAAAAGGGCAAAGCGTGGTGCTTAATGATTGCAAGCCTATAGGTACGACTAAGAATCGAGCTTTGTAGCAGCTCATGAAAAGAGGCACAGGATGTTCTATGACGTTTGACTTGCAGTGTAGCGTTTGGTAGGTACGAAATGGTTCGTGGGATTTGAGACAGCATGGTCTCATGAGTCAAGGTCACTCCGGATGAGTGCGGATGTAGTGTGTTATGTGTTGAATGGAGTTATCATTATTTCTAAGGCAACCAAGAATTTATTTGGAAGAAGATGGATTGGTTAGCCATAGTTGAATTGGCATGTTGGTGATAGTGATCAGTTCCTTCAACGTGATCAAGTTATGCAAGTGATTTGTGACGGCACGTGTGAGGTTTGTCGACCGCCGTAATTGATGTTATTCAGGAGTATTCTATTGTTATGGACGGTCGTGTAAAGGCGGATTCCAAAAGGGCTGTGGTATCTTAGACCACTACTTAGAGATTTGCATATTCTAAAGTTATGAGAATTTACCTGTGTGTTGCTATGATTCCCCTAAAGTGAGTTAAGTGAAAATTTTTTATATGATGAAGTGTTAAACTATTAGTGGTTCCGGAGTTATGATGAAAATCGTGTTCTATCGTATATTGGTGTGTTGGGTGCAGTGAGGGGCATGGAAATTGAAGTGAGGATCAAGATTGCAGTTCGATGTTGACATGGATGTCACGAGCTCGGATGAGCAGGGAAGTAGTTTCGATGTTTAATGTAAGCTGGTATTGTCTTCAGCGTCGCCTGCGATTGGTGCTTTGTGAAAAAAGCTTTGCATCCTGGTTAAGGATTCTTGGTCGCTCCTTAGCATTAGTGCGGTCGGTGGTCTGGATGTATAGACCTATTATCTGTCACGGGAAGGTTATATACGTATGGCATGTAGTCACTTGATTGGTTGAAGATTTAAACCAAGTATGAAGACGATGGTGATATTACTAATTTGAGAATTTATGCTTGGAGGGCACTCGACTTATTGGGTTATGGACCGTGGAGGATTGCCCCGATTATGATGGTATTTCTCGTGTGTTATGAGAAAAAGGGAGTTATCATGGACCTTCGAGAGGTTATTAGCCTAGTTCAGTGTGATCAGAACCAGCTTGAGGTATGTGGAGGGATATAAATGTGAATATGGGCGCTTTATCAGGCCAGAGGTGTTCATTTCAGTAATGCGCTCCTTGTGGTAAAGCAGTCAGGGTGTTATTTCATTGTCAGTTATTTCAAGTAATGATATATTGCACCGTGTGACTTGTGAGACGGCTTGGTGAACTGCTTATGTGTTGGGGTTCCGCGTAGAGATAAGGTTATATGAGCAAAACAGCTCTCGAGATTCAGATCGTATATCGCACCCCAGTTGTGCTTAAGTTTTGTAGCCTATGGCACTATCTGTCTCCCCGGGGATGGTATTTATGCACATAGCGTGCTGGTGACCGATATTCGGCATTTTGTTGTAATGAGAAATTTAGCTCGATATATATTTCCTTATGTGAAATCTATGTGTGGATCGGGTGGCACGCAGCCATGGGTATGTTATTTGGATCGGGTTGCACACCGCAACAGCGAGACGTTGAGTACAATTCCCCGTATCTGTTTCTATTTGTTTTGTTTCCTCTTTTCCCGAGAAGAACATATATTAGCTGTGTGCCCGCGTCGCATGTATGATTCGCGAGCGGGATAATTGGAATTCCTTTTTAGAGGTTGTCTTCCTTTTGTATCGCGTTCGAATTGGTAGCCTATTGGCACATTGCGGTGTCACATGAGACTTTTGACCATGTCCGGGGTGGCTTATTGCCTGAGCAGTTCGTACTGGGTAAGACGAGATTATTAGACTTAGGATTAGTGCAATCTGAATATATGAAGTATATTAAGGAGCAAAGACCATTATTTGGTTCAGAAAGAGGTGATGGTTCTTGACAGGAGTATAGACCCTATGAATCTTTGATTCGGCAGTTGGTTATGAATTTCTACACATCCCTTCCGTCGTGGCGGCATTGCGAGAGTTGGAACAGGACTTATATATGTCATGGGGTGCATTGTGAGCATCAGATTCGGGAAATGTTGACTATTATGATCAGAGAGTGTTATTATGGTCTTGTGAATGATGGGGTGCATGGTGTGAATTCAGGAAGGGTGTGCGTTATGTTCTGGTACAGCGTGTGGTGATGGATACGGTGTTCATATGTCGAAAGCATCCCTGGCAGAGATTTTCGGATGTTGAAACTGGGCTCCAAGGCTTATTTGCCAAAATGAAAGAGGTTATCTTTAGATTTGATCGAGCTGATGTGCCCAACTGAGTTGTGGTAGTACGGGTAGGTGCTCGAGGTATTAAGCAGTGATTCCAGACAACCCCAGCACAGTTCCTAGCACGTTCGAGGACGAACGTATGTTTAAGTGGGAGAGGATGTAATGACCCGACCGGTCGTTTTGAGCCCTAGCACGCCGTTCAGCAGTTCGAGGCCATGAGCAACTTCAATTCAGGCATTATGACTTGTACGCGTGGTCGGAATTAAATTTTGGGAAGTTCGGAGTTGACTTGGAGAGGAAATTCTCATTTCGGAAGCTTTAAGTTGAAAGAATTAACTAGGATTGGATTTTTTAGTAAACGACATTGGAATCGGGATTCGAAGGTTCCAGCAGGTTCGTATGATGATTTCGGACCTGGGCGTATGCCCGGATCGGGTTTTAGGTGACCCGAGAGCGTTTTGACGCCTATTGCGGAAGTTAGCATTTTGGAAGAAATTTCATAAGTTTGGGTTGAAGTGCATTTCAGTGTTATCTATGTCCGTTTGGGTTTCCGACTCTTGGAGTAGCTCCGTATGGTGATTCTAGAGTTGGGAGCCCGATTGGAAGTGAATTCGGATGTCCGTGGAGCATTTTTGAGCCATTTGGCTAAAGATAGAAATTTGAAGGTTTTTGAGAAGTTTGACCGGAGCTCGACTTTTTCATATCGGGGTCGGAATCCGATTCCGAAAGTTGGAGTAGGTCCATAATGTCGAATATGACTTGTGTGCAAAATTTGAAGTCAATTGGACGTGATTCAATAGGTTTAAACATCGAAAGTAGAAGTTAGAAATTCTAAAGTTCATAAAGCTTGGATTGGAGGTCGATTCTTTGTTTTAGTATTGTTTGATAAGATTTGAGGCCTCGAGCAAGTCCATAATGTGTTTTGGGACAGGTTGGTATAATTGGCTGGGTCCCGTGGGCCTCGGGTGGATTCCGGGTGGTTAACGGATTGAAAACGGAATTTTTGAAAGGCTGAAGTTGCTTGTTGCTGGTATAATCGCACCTGCGATACTTGGGCCGCAGGTGCGGAGTCGCAGAAGCAGCCTTGTAGTCGCAGATGCGGTATTGGCGGGGGAGAGCTAGGACCGCAGATGCGGTCATCTCGCCACAGAAGCGGGACCGCACCTGCGGGTGATGAGGCACAGAAGCGGAATGGGCTCAGAGCCCTGGATCCGGAGAGCGGCGTTTGGACCGCATGCGGAACCGCAGAAGCGGTAGAGAGACCGCAGGTGCAGAAAGTGCTGGAGGCAGTGGGTGTTTTAAAATCTGGATTTGGCCATTTTCTCTCATATTTTCTTGGCTTGGGCGATTCTTGGAGGGTCTTCAAGAGGGGATTTTCATCATCAAGGATAAGGTAAGCTAATCTCATCCATCTTAAGTTAAATATATCGATTATGTATGGATTTTAGCACGTAAATTGGTAGAAATTTGGGGGTTTGAGGAAAACCTAAAAAATTGATATTTTTGAATTTTACCATGACTTTGGGTATGAAATTGAGAGTAAATTATATATTTGAGTTCATGGAGTTATGGGTAAGCTTAATCATCGAAAAAATTTGGAATTCGGGCACGTGGGCCTGAGGGCGTTTTTGTCAAATTTTTGATCGAGGTTAGGAATTGTTATAAATTGGATTAATACGAGTAGTTTATCGTATATTAATGGATTTGCATAATCATTGGCTAGTTTTGGAGCATTTAGCATCGATTCAAGTGTTCGG
>NW_017683356.1:0-8593 GCF_001879085.1 Nicotiana attenuata
GCTATACTATCCCACTCCTTCCGCTGGCGGAAGAATTTTGTCGGTTTTATAACGTCTGCACGACACAACTATCTCCATATTTGTATAAAGTTTTTCTGATGCTGACGAAGTACGCGGAATTGGCTGGTTGTGAGGTCGATTCCGCCACTTATTGCACTTATTCTCACCAAGTTTTTACAGAGGTACTATGATACATATGCGACATCTTGGGTCCAAAGGGCTGATAGTCGGAATGGATGACAAGACGAATCGGAAGTTTTGGCACAAGTATTTTTTTTTATCAAAACCGATCATTTGGTGGCGGACCCGACTGGGTTTCCCGAGCAGTGGAACCATAATCGTAAGTGTTTTTGGCATACGCTTGGTCTTCTTTTCGTCCTTTCGCTTTTCGCTCATTTGTGGCTTCTTTGTTTTGTTTTTTCAACAGAGAGGCGTGCACCCTCCCCTATATTTGGTTTTGAAGACTGGGTGGCTCGCGTGTTGCCCCCACATGGTGGGTATTCGTGATTGGGCGGTTTTCTACAAACGCTTTGGACCGAAGGTCCCGTCTAGTAAGTGTTACTTCTGATTCGGCCTTCTGTTGTTTGCCATTGTTTCTTGATACGACTTCCTTAAGATGCCAGGTCGACGGGCTTCAAAAAAGAAAGCTCTAGTGCCGGCGTTTCGCCAAGCTATTGCATCGGCAGGGATGCAATTTACTTTGGCTGAGTTCGTCTGTGGAGGTGGTACTCATGCTCTGTCAACGAGGGATCCCCCCTCTAAGTATTGCTGCACGGAATGAGATCTCCTCCCGGCCTATCTACCATCTCGTAGACGAATCGTCTAATGGAGAGGAGTCGCCGTCGAGAAAGAGGCGAAGAGTGGAACTTGGGAAGGCCGCCCTCACCGGTACTGAGCCAAAGAGAATTACTGCTCAAGAAGCGGCGCCTGCACGTGTGACGGGCGCAGGGGCCATTCTTATGGCAGATGCTATTAAGGAGGGGTGATCTTCTAGGGCCGAGGGGGTGCATGGAGGCGAGGAGACTGTATGGACTGCAGAAGGTGGTGCGTCGTCAGCGGCCGGAGGAGAAGGAGTACCTGTGGGTGACAATGGCTCCGGTTTAGACTTCGACCTCGATGAGATACGGGCCTTTTTGGATAGGAACACTCGCGTAGAGGTGAGGACGGAGGGTCCTAACAGGCACATAATCATTCCCGTGGTTATGACCTTTTGGCTAACTCTGAGCGGGCGGTACCGTCCTTTGCCCCCTTATGCGCGGCTTCTGAGAATACGGCGCTGCAGACGATGAGCGATGTAGAGCTGCCACTGAGTATCTCCGGCATGGCTTTGCGAGTAAGTGCCTCCCCCCTTTTTTTTTTATCTTTGGGATTTGCCTCGCTTGCGTAATCTGCTTGTGCTGACTTCTTTCTTTCGCATGCCAGACTCTAATCATGGGAATTGAGCGTGACCGACGTGAGGAGCGGAGGACGGCCCTTTTTAAGAGGGTGACTTCATAGTACAAAGAGTACCGTACTAAGCACTGAACACTGGCCGACGTCTTTAACCAAGATAGCGAGTTTGAGCTATTTCGTGACGGGCTCAAATAGAAAGAGGAGGAGTTGGTGATGAAAGTTGAGGAGTTAAAGGAGCGGGATGATGAGCTGATGAAAGCCATAGGTCGTTGCAGTGAGCTCGAGGCGGAACTTAAGGCCAAAGACGATGAGCTCGAGGTAAGCAAGGGGGTGATGGCCGAGAATGCCGACCTTCAAGCGCGGGTGGTTCCTTAATTGCTGAGCTTGAGCGGAGGGAAATGGAGGCTGTCGCTCTGAGGGGCGAGTTGAGCATCAAGGTCGAGGAATTGACCCGTGCCGAAAAAGATAGAAAGGCCACCCTATCTGATGCAGCGGCCTTAGATGACGCCCTCCATGTTTGTAGGTCTGAACGGGATAATGAGGTGGAGACATCGGCGCTCAAGGTGGCGAGGTTGGAGCACCGACTGGAACTTTTCGCGTGTTAGAGTTCCACCATAATATGCTGGAAGTTCATACACAGGTGCACCAATCTCCGCGTGTTGGAGTTCCAGCATAATATGCTGGAAGTTCATACACAGGTGCACCAATCTCCAGTATATTATGATGGAACTTTTCGTGTTGCAACA
Organism: Nicotiana attenuata; assembly: GCF_001879085.1. Lineage (NCBI taxonomy): Eukaryota > Viridiplantae > Streptophyta > Magnoliopsida > Solanales > Solanaceae > Nicotiana > Nicotiana attenuata. The sequence goes on from NW_017683356.1 coordinate 2,139, forward strand.
AAATAGTGGCTATTTTGCAATGACTTTGCAAATGCTGGCTATTTTTGAATGACCAGTCCGAAAACTGGCTAGCCCGTGCTATTTTTACCGAGAATATCAACCAAAATCTTTCTATATAAACGCACTTAGCAATTCAAATAATTATGTACGTAGGTTCATATTATGTAAACTCATTTTCTTAATTAGTTATGCATTTTCTACATTCAATCATTTACGTTAAAGTTATTTTACTTATTGGTGTATTTGATATCTCGAATCCGTTACTAACTTAAGCATTAGTCTGATTTTGGAGCCTCTGTCTTCTTCTTGAAGAAGTTGCTATCCTACTGTAATAAATGGTCATCTTAATTTCTTTCATTTTAATTTGTCACATCAGAATTTCACTTCACATTGCTATGCTCTAGATAGTCAAAGTTGTCATCTAATGTAGGAAGCTTACTTATCAAGTTAGCAACTGCTAATGAAACCAACTTAAAGAGTGATTTAACACCATGTTTGGTTCGTACCATATTGTCTTTTCTCTTTAAGGAACATGGAATGTGACCAATTAATGCAATGATCCTATAACAATTAGGCTAGTTGTTAGCTTATCAAGCTCAAGCTTGTAAATATTTTTTTTACTATATAAGTAAATTGAATTAAAAATTAACGAGATCATTGTTTAACCAGAAAATAGGAATTTCAGTCAAAGCGTATTTTTAGAAGAACTCGGGTTACTGATAATCAAATAAAGAAATAATTGTATAACGAGAAAGGAAAATTAAACTGAGAAGTAGCCGAGTAAGCAATGTAAATGAGTATATTCCAATAATAATCAGTGTCCCCATACAAATGTGATTTCTCTCCCTTTTATAGCTATTTCCAAGTACAACATTTCTTTACTCTTATAATAGAGCCATTCTGAGCATTTAATGACATTAATAAAACGTTAAATTGGCAATCGTAACTGTTTCGTGAAGATTCTCTATATTATTTACGCGCATTAATTGAAGATATTATGAATATATACTTTTTGCTATCTTGATTCATTCCTCCGGTATCTCTTCAAATTATCAAGATGCCTGAATGACCGTTCTTTCTTGTCTTCATGACACTTCGCTCGTACCTGTTAAGACTCGCGTCTCTTTAAGTACTCTTTGCCAGCTATTACTCTTATAATAATCCATGTGTCTTGACATGTCAGCCACATAATTAATTCCAAGTGTAATATCGATTTTTTCCCAATACAGATAGTCCCCCCACTTGCCATTTATTCAGCAATTGAATATTTGGGAAGTGGATCTCATTAAAGCGGGAATTTTTGCCGCCGATTCCCACATACCATTATACCTTTTTCTGAACTGACGCTTCTTATATCACTTCCATTTAATGCGTGTGACACGTGGCGCCCTATGATTGGTTCTGTAACTTCTCAACGCCTTTTAGGGATTTTTTACGCAGCATCAATCACGAAGTGACAGTTTTCATAATGACGTTTCCATCATTACCTTTTTGTTTGACGGTTGCTTCCAAGTATAAATAAATCCTTTGTCTTTTCTTTCACGAAAAAGTTTCCATACTTTGCCATTCACTCTTTTCTTCATCTTCGTATAGCTATGTCTTCTTCAAACCCTGATCCTCAAAAGGTTCTTATTGTTGATGAACTTCCCCTCGCTCCTACCAGAAGCGGGAGAGGCGGTAGGCTGCGTAGTTTAGGATCAGTTTCCATTCGAGGTTCTCCTTCTCAACCTAGTCCTACCCCTCTATCATATTCTAGAACTAGGCCTTCTCTTTCTCATAGGTCTTTTGCTATAGGTAGGGATTCCGGTGAGCCAATTCGTGAGCCTACAGTAGACAAGATTATCCCTGCTGAGCTCTCTTTTTATACTGACAGAGAGTCGATTAGAAACTAGGTCTCCTCTATATCCTCTCATGATCGTTCCGATATTTACCCTTCACAGATTACTGAAGGTTTGATCTCTGTTGTTTGTAGAGGTTGTCATTGGAAGTTTGATTTTCCAATTCTGATCCCTAATGCCAATCAAAGGATCACTTCTTTCAAAGCTGGCTTTTGTTTTGTGTATACGTACCCCTTTACATTAGACTTTAGACCCCCTATTGATCCAGTCATTATTGAATTCTGCCGCTTCTTCAATGTGTGTTTAGGACAAATTGGCCCTATTGTTAGGAGGTTGTTGCATGTTTAAGGTTTTGGCTAATTTGGCTCAATTGCCTTTCACCTTTTTTCATCTAATCCATCTCTACTCTCCTAAATTATTCCGTCATGTGATTTTTACTCTGGTGGCGATGAGTAAGAGAGTTTTAGTCAGCCCTAAGGATGATAAATATCGTGGCTGGTACGCCCGATTTGTTGCTGCTCCTACGAAAGGGTTAGTAGGTGAAGAAAATATGCCCTTCCCTGAGAAGTGGAGCTTTGCACGTAAGTTTTCTTTACAACTTTTTTTTAAGAGTTTGTACTTCCTGTGATTGTTTTACTTTTCTTTTTCAGCAACCATGGGAACTGTTGAAGAGATTCCCAATTTCCGTGGTTGGGTTGAAAAATTGTTATCAATCGCTCCGATGGAAGTAAGGTCTTGGAAGTACCTTTCGAACAGGTTTGGTTTGGAAGGTTAAGACTCACGGTAAAATTTGTATCTTCTCATTTTTCCTTCATTCATTCTCTCTTTTGAATTTATTAACCCTTCTTTTTATCAGGGTTTCCTATTCGAGGTGTGAGTGCTGAGTCAATCGCAACTTCTAGACTTTCTTTGGCAAGAGCTCAAGAGATAATCTTGAGTTCTTCATCGAAAAGAAAAGCTGATAGATTACAGGATTCTGAAGATGAAGAGGAGCGGGATGGAAGCTCTTTAGTGCGTAAGCCGCAGGGTAGGAGACGTATCATTTTGGATGACGAAGATACTCTTCCTCCTCGTTCTATTTCTGTGATCGAGCCTGCTGTAGCCATTTTATTGAGTTCTGATGAAGAGACGCCTGTGGCACCTCGAGACTCTGCTGATCACCTCTTTTCACGTGGGTTTGAAAATGGAAGTTTTGATTTGGTTGCTGAGGAAATGCCTCTTGCCTCTTTTCCTATGTCAGTTCCAATGGAATCCCATATTCCCGTTCCTACCGTTGTTGTTTCTGCTCCGCCCGAAGCTATTATAACTTCTTTGACCGTTTTTACTGCCAATACTTCTCGTAATGAAATTGGTTCTTCAAGTGGTAGTAGGGCAATGAAGCAAATTACCATTGAGGTTCCTGCTGATAGTAATCTTCTGAAGAAGTCAGGCCAGGTTGATGTATGGCTAAAACCCTTGATAGGTCCGATGGAAAAGTCAAAACTAGAAAGTCATAGTTCTTTGACTTGGATGAATGACATTGTGCAATCATCGTTGAAGGTATAGACTTCTTTTTTTACCTTATGTAATTTTCCTTTTACTAGGATTTTCACCATTTTCTCTTTACGTAGATCAATCTCATCGGTACGGAGATGATGAAAAGGGTTTCCCATACGGAGCAGTTGATGCATGACTATCAGATTGAGGCCGATAATTGGAAAGAGCAATATGAAAGTCTCCAGCTTGAGATGGAAGTTTTACAGGAGAACAATTGTGCCTTGGAGCAGCAGATAAAAGTCATGGCAGCGAGCTTGCAGTTGAGAAAGCCTCTTTCAATCAGGCAGGCAAGGACAAGCACCTTCTTGAGTCATCTTTTGCTGAACAACTCTCTAAGGCTACAGAAGAGATCAGAGGTGTGAAAGCCTTGTTGAATGAGAAAGAAGTTTATGCGGGTGAGCTTGTTCAAACGCTCACCCAAGCCCAAGAAGATCTCCGAGTGTCTACCGATAAAGTTAAAGTTTTTGGAGAGTTCACTTGCCCCTTTACAAGCTTCTTATGATGCTGCTTTAGCCGAGAAGGAAGAGCTTAAGAATGAAATTGATCATTGGGAGAGAGACTATGAAGCTCTTGAAGACAAAGCTGTTGTTGAGGTAAGTTGGGCCATTTTGAACACGCGCCATGACACTCTTATGGAAGTAAGATAGGAAGCTTTTAACTTGGATGCTGAGATAGCAAAGATTAAAGAAACAATCGAGAATACTCAACAAAGCCAAAGTTTTCCTTCGCCTATGGCTGATACTCCCGGAGGTGTTGAACCTAATCCTGATGTAGTGGTTGTTCAAGCCCCTTCTGATCAAGTTTAACCTTCGGCTGCAGATAATGCCATCTTGAATACTGGTTCAGAACTTGCTCCATAGTAAAAGTTTGCTTATGAAGTTAACTAGTTTTTTTTTGTTGGTGAACACTTGGTGGTTTTGCCCCTTGTCCCATTTAGGGGTAATGTTTTTTGGTAACATCATACCACCAGTCCTTTTCGGGGGTTTTTATAATGACAATTAAGTTAAGACTAAGTTCATACTTAGTTTTAACTAAGATATCATAAAGTTTGTGCTTAACTTTTATGATGCCTTTGACTTGAGTTTCTGTTCTACTCTTTTTCTGGTTTGCCCTTGCCTTTTCCTTTAAGTTGAGGGATTTGTTTTCCACTTCAACTTTAATATGTGGGTTTTTATTTTACCCTTTTAACTTTCGCACTTAAAAATACTTTATTAATTTTATGACTTTTTACATTAAGCACGAATTATAAAAGAGGGCCCTTTTATATACGACACTTAATGAAGAAGACGTCTCAACTTCATAATGGTGTAAACATACGAAAGAAGAAATAGGAACACACATGTTTCTTGGAATAACTTTGATAAAAGTTTTATTCGAACTTGTCAAACTAAATAATACTTTACATGTATTTAAGTATCATCTATAACTCTTCCATAACTGTTTTCTTTGCAACAGATTTGTAAAAAAAAAAACAAGGGTTTCTTTATGGCACTTGACTAAATACTGCCTTTAACCTAAAAATTCATAAAACTTCAAGATTTACACCCACGAATGTATTCTTCATAGGTTTTTGAATCAGGCTTGTGTTTTTGGCTCGTGACTTTGCTATGAACTTGATATTTGTTGAGTAGACTTTAGGCTTGACTTGAAATTTAATTGTTCCAGTCTTCTTTGCCTTCCCCATACATGTATTATAGGTATGTTATATAGTCCCCCAAGTGTTTGAGCTTTGAAGTATGAATCTCGAGCACTTGATTATTCCTTCCATGCGGTCCTTTTCCTGAAAAGGAAAAACATACGGGACTCGGAGGTATAATTTAGATGAAGGCTGCTTAACCCATTACATTTCCATCAGAATAGTTGTAACCCTGACTGGGAATTATGTTTCTTCTGTGTGTCTTTCAGGTCTAATTTCATCATTTGGTGTAGGCTAGCTTTTTGCCTATCAACTAAAATTGTTAGTATAACTTTAATAATTCAAAAATAATAATCGTAAGTGGGGATACCTGACCGTTGGTATTTCCTTCCCTTAGAAATAGTACTCCTTCAGATGAACATCATTCCAACTCGAGGGTAGAATATTGCCATCCATGGTTTCAAGCTCATATGCACCTTTTCCTGCGATACCACGAATCTTGTAAGGTCCTTCCCAATTTGGACTCAACTTTCCTGCATTGGCTGCTCTTGTGGATTGGAAAACTTTCATTAGTACGTAGTCCCCAATCTTGAAGTATCTGAGATGAGCTTTCCGATTGTAATATCGCTCAATAACTTGTTTTAGTGCCCCCATTCTTATTAAGGCAGTTTCCCTCCTTTCTTCAAGCAAATCCAGATTTACCCGCATCTCTTCTTCATTTAACTTTTCAGTAGCTTGAGTATATCTCGTGCTTGGCTCCCCTATTTAAACTGGAATTAAGGCTTCAGCACCGTACACAAGTGAGAATGGTGTCTCTCCCGTACTTGTTTTTGTTGTTGTTCGGTAAGCCCACAAGACTCCAGGTAGCTCCTCTGGCCACTTGCCTTTTGATTCTTCTAGTCTTTTCTTCAAGTTGTTGATAATAACTTTATTTGTTGATTCAGCTTGTCCATTGGCCACTGGATGATAAGGTGTCGAAGTAATCCTTTTAATTTGCCAACTTTTGGAAAATTCTATGATTAGTGCTCCTATGAATTGCGGGCCATTATCACACACGATCTCTTTTGGAACCCCAAACCAGCATATGATGTTACGCCAAATGAAGTCTCTAACCTCTTTTTCTCGTACTTGTTTGAAGGCCCCTGCTTTTACCCACTTAGTAAAATAGTCATTGACTACTAATAGAAATCGTACCTTGCCTTTGGCTTGTGGTAGTGGACCTACTATATCCATCCCTCATTTCATAAAAGGCCATGGTGCAACAACAGAATGTAATAATTCAGCTGGTCGATGCATGTTCATATCTTTGGCACTTGTCACATTTGGCCATAAAATTTTCCGCCTCTTCTTCCATTTTTGGCCAGTAATAGCCTGCTCTGATTATAGTTTTTACCAAAGATCTTCCTCTAGTGTGATTTCCATAATGTCCCTCGCGTATTTCTTTC
>NW_017683357.1:0-8591 GCF_001879085.1 Nicotiana attenuata
GTGAGGAAGTTATGCTCAGTTTTCGTGTCGGGAAAAATTGCTGGGTTTCTGGTGTGGTCACGAAAAGCGACCGTTTTTCATCGCAATTGCGATGCCAGTTCGCAAATGCGGACATTTTGTCGCAAATGTGACTTCTGCCAGCCCTGCCTTGTTCGCAAATTGCGAGGGTTCGCAATTGCGAAACTTGGGTTGCAAATGCGACATCTGACGCCTGTTAACTGAGATTTTTGATGAGATTTTCACCCATTTTTCAAATTTCTCAAACCCTAAACCTCCATAGGCGATTTTTCAAAGACCCAAACTTCTCCAAATCATTGGGTAAGTGTCTATAATCAATTTCTAACTATATTTTGTGATTATATCTTAGATTTAACATCAAATTCATGAGAATCTAAAGGAAAATTTGGGGAAAATTGTCAAATCTTTCAAAAATGTAAAATGATGATTTGAATGACCAAATGGTATCGGAATTAGATAATATTTGCATGGGTGAACTCGTACCGGAATGGGTGTTCGGTTTTAGTAAATTTTGTCGGGTTTCGAGGTGCGGGCCCGGGGAGTTGACTTTTGTTGACTTTTTGCAAATTGTATAAGAATCATACTTTTGTCAATTGAAATTATTTTCTCTTTTGTTTGATGTATTCAAGTCGTTTTTGGCTAGATTGAGCCAAGCGTTGATGAATCGGTAAAGGAAAAGCTAAATTGAGTATTAAATTGGCCGGATTGAGGTAAGTATCTTGCCTAACCTTGTGTGGGGGACTTCCCCTTAGGGTTTGAGTCTTCTATGCGAATCGTAGTTTGTGCATGCAAGGTGACGAGTGTGTGTTCGGACTTATTTGCGGGATATTTGCCTCTAGGGTTCTTAGGTCGTTATGTTCATTATGTGCAAAGTATTCCGTCATGCTTGAGTTTCCTAATTGCTTAAATTACCTCTATATGCTCCATATGATGTTGCTAGCTTTCCTCTAATTTTTACGTGTTACTTGACCCCTAGTTGCCTTAATTGAAGTGATTGCCTTCCTTATTGTTTTGATACTTCTTGATTGTGAGTTCCTCTATGACTTCGTGCAAATATGTTACATGTCCATTTGTTGCGGTTACCGGTGTAATTATCACGTGCTTATTATGTCTTGTTGCTTTGTTAAGGTTAGTGTGCTTCTTGGTTTTTTTCGTGATCCTTATTATGTACTATTCATGCTTGACTTGATGAGTATTCATGGACCAGGATTATGGTAATTCCTTGGTATGTGACCGTTGTTGAGTATTGACTCAAGTTGGGATTCATTTTGTGAAGTTAATTGTTGGAACAAGAATTCTTATTGTTGATTCCCTTGCCGGGATGTATTGTTTCTATTGTTGATTCCCTTGCCTGGATTTATTAGTTTCTATTGTTGATTCCCTTGCCGGGATGTATTTGTTTCTATTGTTGATTCCCTTGCCGGGATGTATTTGTTTCTATTGTTGATTCCCTTGCCGGGATGTTGTTGATTCTACTGTTTGGGTGAGGAAAGAGTGATAAAACACGAAGGGTGATGCCGTGCACATTTATACTATTCATATGGTGAGGAAGAGAGATAAAACACAAAGGGTGATGCCGTGCACATTTATACTATTCATATGGTGAGGAAGAATGATAAAGCACGAAGGGAGAAGTTGTGCACATTTACATTTATATTGATGCTTATGGTGAAGATGAGAGATAAAGCACAAAAGGTGATGCCGTACACATTTATATGACTCATATGGTGAGGAAGAGTGATAAAGCACGAAGGGTGATGCCGTGCACATTTCTATTATTGATTGCATGGTGAGGATTGAGAGTTAAAGCACGAAGGGTGATGCCGTGCACTTTCTATTTGCTGTGTTTATTTGTTGTTATCAATTCATGTGCTTTAACTGCTTAGATTCCTTTACTACTGTGATCCTTTGTGTGAGAATTCGTAGTGTTTTCAATACCTCACCGTATTTATGTATATACGTATTTCAATAATTCAAATTTCAAAATTGTCACATTTTTAATTCAATTAGTTACTCAATTAAATTCCTTTAAACCGTCTGAAGTTGTAATTTACTTAAAAAGGAATTTCTACTAAGTTAATTTATTAAATACCATGTTAAAGGTAATAATTCATTCGATGTTGTATTTTAAATTGAAAATGGTACTTTCTTTATTCAAATGATTTTTAGAAATAACTTCATCTTTTCTTGCTGAGTTCCTTATTGGTTTAGAAGTTGTACTCTACTTTATGATATGTAAATCAGACTCCTGGAACATCTTAATTGCATAGTTATGGGTCCTATGTACTGAGTAACATGAGAACATTGTTGTACAAAGTAAGACAAAATATGTGGCCACAAAGTGCCGGGTGTGCTAAAGGTTTGAAAGTTGAGGTTTATGATATGAGATATCGAGTTCTGAGATGGCTGAAGTTATGCACTAGAAACTATATGATTGATTAAGTTGACATTGTCTTCCTTACTTGAGCTCGTTCTACTTCTCTGTGTTCAGCTATGTTTGTGTTGATTTATTTGGTTATCTTTCGTTTCCATCTGAGTTTCCTTTTATTATTTCGACTGTTTGAAAATTGATTATCCATACTGTTGATATTATCTCGTTACCTTTATCTTGATATTTGTTATCGTATCCTGTTTAATCTGTCTGACCAGTAGGTGTCTTGACTGTTCCTCGTCACTACCCCGCCGAGGTTAGTCTTGATACTTACTGGGCACCGCCGTGGTGCGCTCATACTACACTTTTGTACATTTTCGTGTACAGATCCAGGAATTGATGGATAGTAGCTGTGCAGATCGTCGTGGTGGAGACTCAAGGTAACCTGCTGTTGCGTTTGCAGGCCTCAGAGTCACCTTCGTTTGTATTTACGTTCCATTGATTCTATTTACCGTGAAAATGGTAACGGAAAAGCTAAATTGAGTATTGAATTGGCCGGATTGAGGTAAGTATCTTGCCTAACCTTTGAACGGGATTGATTATTGTTGATTCCCTTGCCGGGATGTATTTGTTTCTATTGTTGATTCCCTTGCCGGGATGTATTTGTTTTTATTGTTGATTCCCTTGCTGGGATGTATTTCTTTCTATTGTTGATTCCCTTGCCGGGATGTATTTGTTTCAATTGTTGATTCCCTTGTCGGGAAGTTTTTGATTCTACTGTTTGGATGAGGAAAGAATGATAAAGCTATGTTTGTGTTGATTTATTTGGTTATCTTTCGTTTCCATCCGAATTTCCATTCATTATTTCGACTGTTTGTATATTGATTTATCCCTGTTGTTGATATTATTCGTTACCTTTATCTTGATATTTGTTATCATATTCTCTTTAATCTATCTGACTAGTAGGTGTCTTCACTGTTCCTCGTCACTACCCTGCCGAGGTTAGTCTTGATACTTACTGGGCACCGCCGTGGTGTGCTCATACTACACTTTTGTACATTTTTTGTGTACAGATCCAGGAATTGATGGATAGTAGCTGTGCAGATCGTCGTGGTGGAGACTCAAGGTAAACTGCTGCTGCGTTCGCAGGCCTCGGAGTTACCTTCATTTGTTTTTACGTTCCATTGATTCTGTTTACCGTAAAAATAGTAATAACAATTAAATTTGTTGATGGGACTCTAAAAATACGTGATTTATTTTTATGCTAGTTGTTTAAGCATGTGATGTTAAGTGTATGAAGCATAAAGACGAAATGCGAGCTAAAATAGAGTAATTATTAAACCGATGAGCTAGCCGATCGGGGCCTCGGGCTGACCGATACGGGGCCTCGAGGTTTGTTACTGGGCTCGGGCTCGAGCTATTAAGGGCAATCGGGGAAGGGCTAACAGTTATAAAATAATCAGCGAAGGCTCTTTATGGCCAATGATAAGCAATAAATGAAGAACGAATATGAAGATAATAAATAAGAGCAACAATATCGAGAGAGTATGTTATTGAGAGAAAGAGAGAGTTCTTGTATATTTCGTGTGAAGTAGTTGGAGCAACAGTCGCCCCTTACAAAATGACAAAGATCCCCTTATATAGAAGAGGAATCCCAACACGGTATAAAATACATTAATTGTAAAGACATGGTGATGGGACGGCTGGACATGACACCCTGATTCGGGTTCAGAGTAGGTCGGCTAGGATTTGCCAGACTTAGCCGTGTGCCTTGGGGACTCCCCGCCGTTACCCTTGCCACGGTCAATATTGCCTCTAGGTCGGGTGTCGACGAGTCTCGAGGGAGGGAGCTAGGTCATAGCTTTGCGGCCTCGAGGCTCCGAGACGGTCTTCTAGAATACCTTAATAACGGGAAATTGGACCCTCCGATTTCACCGTATACACATAGTCTCCGTGTTTCCTAGAACGAAGAGATGGGAAACGATTTTGACATCCGATTCTTCAAACTTCCCGTGACGACATCATATTGACGACATCATACTTACGGCGCCAACCTTCACGATAACCGGGGCATCCCCATAGACTTGTCATTTCAGCGTCATTCAACGTGTTACGATTTTCCGTTCATCAATGCTATAATGCCGCTGCCGATTCAGCTCCCGAGAACGCATTACTGTGCCTGCCGTTACGTTTTTCGAAGATAATATTGTTGCCGTCGGTTAAGCTATCACCCTTCATATAAATGGGAGCTTTCTAGGATTAACCTCCCATACAAGTGCCTTCCCATATATACCATATCTTCTCTTCTTCCATCCTTATCTATCGTTTGCCATGATTGAGGCCCATGGCCTCGCAATCATTTGGTCGTGCTTATATCGGCCGTGCCAAGGTCTACCTCCTGACCTTCCTTCAGCCGAGCGAGATTTTGCTGTTTTGTTATTGTTGTTGTTGTTGTTGTTGTTCCGAGATGATGAGACGGGGAGGCCGATTTCCCCTGTCTGGGAAACGTGTTCGGACTATACATCGCTGCTCACGAGGGTGTTCGGACTATACTCCGCTGCTCACCCTCCTGCCCCAGGTCGATGCACTACACCCTCTTTGATTTCCTCGGGGTGTGGTGACACTATCTTTTAACTGTTGCATCCCGTACCGGGGCAACGTCCCAAGAAGTGACTATACAATAGTAGCACTGGCGAAGTTTACACTAGCTAGTTTTTTCACCCTGCCACTTCTTTGCTCCTTTCGGCTTCTCCTCCGGCATTTTGCTCTTCTCCAGCGCTTTCCTCTTCTACATCTCCCCTTTTGAAGATGCCATTCTGGGGGGTCGAGATAGGACTCCCGAGGGGATGGCGCTTTGAAAGATATTGTCTTTGACGTCGTGCGCCCAGGTATGATATCCGAAGATGCTGCTACCGGAGATGAATCTTCGAGGGTAGACTAGGCTCTTAGGCTTTAACTATGGGTTTGCACCCCTTTGCTTCTTTGTTTCTGTGTAAGGACCCTTTATGGGCTTTTGTAATCATATGTAAGGACCCTTCGTGGGCCGTTGTAGCCAAACGTTTATGAATATAAAGATATTTTCTCAACTTTCGTCTTTGATGCTTGCCATATTCTTTTTACATTTGTGGAGACTCCCGAATGTATGCCTTTGCTGACTATTGTCCATATCTAACCCGGATGCGAGTGTTTTTTCTCGTTTCGGTTGATAAAAACGGCACCTCTCGGAGCCCTCTGTTGTTCCTTGGATCTAGCTTGAATCGGTCCGATAGACTCGGGCCATCGAGACCTTTGGGTCATACGAACATAGTATCTCGAGCCTTGAAATTTTTGAGAGTGGTCTCCGAGTGAGGGTCAGTTTTTAGGCACCCGGAGACTTCCTTTGAACTTGATGTAGATAACCTTTGAGGTGTTGTAGATAGGTCCCAGATGAGGGATCGCCAGACTTTAGGTGATATCCTGAGGTTGAACCCTTATGGACGAAGCTCGAAGTGCTTATTTTTCTTCTTGAGAGGAGCCTTCGAGACAGGGTACCATCTCGAATCCTTCAATGGTGCTAAATGCTTCCTGGAGTCTAACTTCTTTTTGATGGAGGTCCTCGAGGTCGGGAACCACCTCGAGACTGGAGATGATGTCGTTGGCTTATTAAAGCCTGGCTTCTTTTTGATGGAGATCCTCGAGGTCGGATACCACCTCGGGGTTGGCGACGATGCCGTTGGCTTCTTAAAGCCTGGCTTCCTTTTGATGGAGATCCTCAAGGTCGGGTACCACCTCAGAATTGGCGACGATACCGTTGGCTTCTTAAAGCCTGACTTCCTTTTGATGGAGATCCTCGAGGTCGGGTACCACCTCGGGATTGGTGACGATACCGTTGGCTTCTTAAAGCCTTGCTTCCTTTTAATGGAGATCCGTGAGGTCAGGACCACCTCGGGATTGGTGACGATGCCGCTTCTTCATATTTATATATAGGGTCGCTTCTGCTCACTTAGGGATCTCCCAATTTTAGATAGTTATCCTCTCGTTTCGGCGTTGAGCCCTTCATTACCTTAGAACTAAAGTATTTGTGCAAGTTCCTTCCTTAGTTCTTCTTGTCTCGCCATAGCCATGACTGTTACATCGGGTCCTATTCGGCAGAGAGGGGAGAGTTCCGCTCCCGATGCTCAGGATCAAAGAGAGCCTTCCTTGAAGATAATTTCTTCGATAGGAGAGGGGCATATTGAGTTAGTGAGGAGAGATTGCGGATGGGGGGAGAGAGTAGTGTTACAGACTCTTTCCCCGGATGAGGGTATCTCGGATCATGTTGATGGATTACTGAACGTGTACACGTATCCTTTTACACTGGGCCCCCTCGATAGGGTTGTGCTTGACTTCTGTTTAAGGTATCGGGTTACCTTGGCGCAGATACATCCATCATTTTGGCGAGTAGTGTTGATGATGAGGTTTTTTCCGGAGAAGGCGGGGCTTGAATTTACGCTCAGTCATCTCATTAGGCTGTATCGGCCCTTTCACCATCGAGGTCTGCTAACCTTGCGGTGTCGGTCGACCACGCCCTTCGTTGTTGACGATGAGGAAGATGGAGATCGGGGGTGGATGATTCGTTTCGTCCGGGTTTGGACGACTGAGGTAATCCCTGTGGAACTTACGCCATTTCCCGAGGAATGGAACTATGCACGTAAGTGGTACATCCCGTGCCTTCTCAGATTTGTTTATGGCGAAGGCTAGTTCGTAACCGTGTTTTTTCTTTTTCTGTAGCGATTTGATGGGCGCCGGGCGACGTTCCTGATCCGCCCGGTTGGGTCCAGAAGTTGGCGACCCTCTCAACTTGTGATGAGCGTAGGTGGCGAGCCGTGTCCCCGGGCAAATGGGAAGCAGAACATCACGGTATGTGTGTGTACTACTTTTTCCTTACGTTTTGTTCATTCGGAGAGACATTTCCCCTTCTTGCGTATTAATCTTACTGCTGTAGGTATCGAAGAGCCTTCAGAGGCGAGGCCGTGCTCCTCTGGAGAGGGGGAGGGGTTGCCAGCTTTCGGGCAAAAGAATGACAATAATAAGCGGGACATGCATTCGCAGGGCGATGGCACTCAGAGTGAGGCGAAACAGGGCCGGGGCTTCGAGACTGAAACGCCGTTTGAGCCTGCCGTGCCCGTAGTTCCTAATTCCGGAAAGGTGGTTTATACGAGTGACTGTGCCTCGATTGGAGTCGCTTATTCCAGGGTTGAGGGGACTAGATTAACTGATTTGCCCTCGGTCTTCGAGGAAGTCCGCCGGCTTCACTTTGCGGTGAGTTTCGACATAGGCCTTTTGAATCCTGCGTCTTGCTTTCCTTATCGAGTTTTCTTCTGCAGGCCTTTGACAGGCTTAGGTCTGTGCTGCTCCGTCATGGAGCTATGTTCCGGAAAGCCCTGAACGAGGATAGGTCGCTTAGGCTCATTTGTGAGGAAAAGGAAGTCGAGCTGGCACACTTGCGATATGAGGCGTGTCGAAGCTTGAATTATGAGAGCTACTTGATGGAGCAGGTAATTTTCTTTCCCGGGTGTGTATGCGTTCCGCCTTTTAGCTTCTGAAGCTAACACTTCGTTTATTCCAGTTGCAGAAAAAGACGGAGGCCCTAGAAAGTTTTCGGGATAAAGCCGATCGAATCAAGAATGATTGTGATGAGCTAAGAGCTCGGGTGGAGGATCTGGCTTCAGAGGAGAAGAACGCCCTGGCTAAAGTTCCCGTCTTTGAGGTTCAACTCCATTTAGCTCGTGATAATGCTTTAGTTCAAGCGGATATGATCACAAAGCTCAAATCCGAGCTTTCGAAGGTTAGGGATGAGATCGTTGATGCCCGGACCAGAGTAGTACTAAGCCGAACTAAGGCTGATCAGGAGATGGAGATTTATTTGAAGGACGCTACCGATGCTCAAGCCGAATTGCAGAGGGTCCTCGATCGCGAAGAGAGGATCAAAGATTATGCTTGTTGCAAGTCCCAAAAAAAGGTTCTCGAGGAGATCTGCGCCAAGGGTTTTGTCCTCTCGGAAGAGTTGGTGCGAGCGAGGGCGGATGAGCGTGATGCTCGGTTACTCCTGTCCGACACCCGAGGAGAGCGAAGATGAGGTCGGTAGGCCGTAGTTCTCAGGGGTAGGACGTAGATTTTGCCATTTTGTATGTAGCATTTCTAGATCATGTTTGTAGATGGAGAACGTGCTTTTTCGCGTATG
>NW_017683358.1:0-8590 GCF_001879085.1 Nicotiana attenuata
ATCCATATTTCTAGATGAAATATTTGGTTCCTGACCCTGAACCAATTGTGATGGGGAGAATTTATCATAACTTGTTGGCTAGATGCGTACAAGTGCTGTTGTATATTAAATAATATACTTAATACAAAATTTCTATTTGGAGTTTTGTTCTCATAACCAATGGTTTAGCTATAATTGGAGGTATACAATTTCTGCTAAACCAACTTAGATTTAAACCAGCATTATCAAGATAAATTATCATAATATATATTCTGGAACTATGCTCTAATAATTTGAGCAAACAACCTTGCAAAAACCAAAGTGCAAGTTGATAACAAACGCACATGTGACCATACAATAGATGCATCTATTAAATCCATATAATAGTAAACGATCCACATGGCAGGTGATTGGGCCCATACATATATATCACCTTTTATTCGTTTCAGATATCAAGGGATTCAATCCCAACCTTAACTGGTATATCATGAGAAAAAAAACATCACAAGAGAATTCTTAAAGAATCTTCTATTTCTTTAATATATGCCAATGTGAATTCTCAATCAATTTTCACATCATAATTGAACCGGGATGGTCAACCGGTCATGCCAACTAATATTTGTTTCAATCAACCTCTAGTTTACTTATGGCATGTGATTCCATCATGATGCTTATACATTTGTAGTACAAATAGAAGAAAAATCGGGTAACCTTTCATATTTACCCGGTATGAATATAGTAATATGAAGATATTCAATCTTCCTTTCATTTATAGTCTCAATATGCCAACCACTTTTGCTAATATATTTAAAACTCAAAAAGTTCCTTTTTGAGACTTACTACCACCAATGCCATGAATAATTTTATTTATTCCGGTAGTAACAAATTCGCTCTTTCGGAGCTCTCAATAATTTTGTACTACAAGATCTTTTATACCACCATCCAAGTGGTGAATTTTTCCTCCACGGAAACAATTATCTTATCATTGTCACAATCAAAACATTATAGACAAGACTCATTTATTGCTTTACTTTTGCCTTTAATAACTTTTTATAAGGCATGGTAAAATATTTTTGGCGTACCACGTGTACGCGATCAATGACATATTCATGTAACCATATTGTAATATTCATTATCTTTATTTCTCTCAAACCTCCCTTAGAGGTGAGTTGTGGTATTTATCCAACCATGCATAAGCACATTCTTATGCATAATTTTTATCACATATATATTTCAGCATTTACTTTCAGGAATGAGCCTGCATTTACAATGCTTATCACAAGTCACATTTTTAACGAATGGACTATAATCATATGAACGTGTCTCGTATTAACAGACCACATTGATACATATTCCTTCACCTTTGAAGGACCATTTTGAGAACCCTTATCGTTCTCCTTTTTACAATTATCATAATGATGACTGTTATTATTTGATCTTTGGTACACCCACGTTCATTGGTCAACCACTTATCTTTATTTAGACTTATTATGCACCGTTTTCACATTCACTTCAAGAATGGAGCAAATCAAGTGAGACTAACTTTATGGTTTTTCATGAAAAATACATTATTTTTCTTTAGTCATTATTATATCATCAATATGGTGCATTGGGACTCAAACCCAATGCCTTATCCATATAAAGGCATGTTAGGACATAGTGCATTGGGACTCGAACCCATCTACTTATTATCATGGTGCACTAGGACTTAAACCCAGTGTCTTACCCTCAAGGTACGATGAGACTTGAACCCACCGTCTTACCCTCAATCAATAGCATAATAGACCAAAATATAATTGAGGCTCATCCTCGGTCCTCTAAATCACTTACCCACATGGCCACATATAATGGTTATGCATAAAACCATTCTGTTATAACAATTTTATAAACATTAGTACTGCATCAATTTATGAACTCATCGCATGTAATGTTGACTTCTTTAAGATATAAATGAGATCAACTATTTCTTACAAGACTCTGAAAAAATTTAGTTCACAGTATATTATATTAAAAAAAATGACGAAAATATGTAAGTTATACAATTCATGAGTACTTCAAAAGTGTGAGAAAAATTTTATCGGTACTAATAACTCAAACTTTCTTACTATTATCAATATCACTAACAACAAAAAATAAGCACACAAATATAACCTCAGAATAATCACTTTTTATATTATCCAGTTAGCTCAAGTTATCAGGTCAGGCCACTTACAAGTAAAAGTGCAGACAATTATAGGGGCCATTGAGTGGTGGGTCAAATATTTACTAAAATTATAATTACCGATTTCCTTTTCTTTGTAATCAAAATACTAGATGCAGTGGAGGAACTATTACTAGCATAACATAAGCCATAACCCCAAGAATTCATGTAACTGACACAAACTCATACTGAAAAAAATTCAATTACCTATTCGGTTTTCTAAACTTTAATAATTTAGACAAGGTCAAGAATGAAAATTATTGGAAAGTTAAATTGTCAACTCAAAAGACTTAAAAACACAACATAAGTAATGGAGCAGTAAACCTGGAGCATAGCAGACTCTCTTTCAAGTCCAACCTCACACTTACCTGCTTTTGTACTTACTAGTTATAGTAGTTATTCTTTTCTGATTCTCGTAATGAGACTAATCAGAACATGGGCGGAAGAAGAACCAAAATCAAATCTTGGTTAGAGACTCGTGCTGATAACGTGTTACGAAACTTAGCTCAAAGTAATAATATAAAACAAGAAATAGATAAGAGATATAGAGAGAAAGAGAGGAGAGATTCTTATTTCTTCCATGCATTCAAGTGTACCCAATGTGATGCCAAAACCCTCTATTTATAGGATTACATAGAGGCATACAAAAGAATGCCATAACCATGACATTAAACATTTGAGATCATGGAGGAAGATCATGGGGAGGTTATGAAGGTGTGGGAGTTACAACTATAATGGTGAGAAGTAGTGGGAGTTATCTACATAATGGAGAAGAGTAGTGGGAGTAACTTCTTTAGGAGTTATAGACATCCACTACAAAATACTATTTCATAACAAAAAGGATCTTTTATACCCTCCGTTATACTTTCGATTTATTATAACCCCCGACGTTATAAAATTGGTGCAAAAATACCCCTCCTCCGTTAGAGCCTTCCACCATGGCACTATCATCCTACGTGGCCTGACATTTTGGTGAGGAGGATGCCACATGACATACCACCTCACTACCCAACACCATTTTTGCCCCTCCTCTCATGTCTTCTTCCACCATCTCCCACAGTTCCCCCCTCCCACCCCACCCCACCCCCACCTGCCTATCTTCACCCAATTCTTTTGAGTTTTTTTTGTTGTATTTCAAATTGTAAATAACTGAAGCTACAACAGTACTAATCCATTAAACGCACAATTTAAAACTCTAACAATTCAAGGTAAAAAAACCATTATCCGCAATTTCCTTCCCAATTATTGGACAAAACAGAAAAATTGGTAACATTCTTAACATAAGTATAAGGGCCTCTTTAATCATTACAATCCCTGACAAAGGAGATGCTAACAAGAGTTTCAAATTATCATTTGTAGAGTTCAAATAGCATAAGCACCAACTTGCATTTTCATGGGTTAGTAGTAGTGTTACCAAATTGAATAAGCTTAAACATATTATAATGGAATTTTCTTTTGTAAAATTCTCTTTAACTTTTTTTTTAAAAGGAATCCTTTAGCACCACTGCTTTGGAACTGGGTGTGCTTGAGAAATATTTTGAACAGACATATGAAAGCTTAAACCTTCCCAAAGTGCACATTTATTAATGAATTCTAGCAATTTCAAATCACACTCTCGATTTTGGGTCACAGATGGAGAGGATAAAAATTGTGATGAAGATTATTTTGGTGCTATCTGTTAAAGAAGAGTTGGGCAACTGTGATGAAAGGTAAGAAAAATGATTTTGTTAATAGTAGTAAAACGAGGGATAACAAGATTGCTGAAGTTGATTGTTAATGGAGGTGGTGAGTGGAAAACATTAAAAAAAATAGTCGTGGTTTAAATGAAAGGAGGGCTAAAATGGGCTAGAGTGCTGAGGTGGCATTCCACATGGCGTCCATCTCACCAAAATATCATGCAAACTAGGATGGTGCTGCCATGGTGGAAATCTCTAACGGAAGAGGGGTATTTTTGCACCAGTTTTATAACGTCGGGGACTATAATGATCCGAAAGTATAACGAAGGATATAAATAATCTTTTTCATATGGTATTTTTGACCCTTTTCCGATCAAACAATACAACACATCCTATTTCAAGACAATAGTACAAACCACAATGAAATATTTACACTTCTATATTAACAATCTACACTGGCTCCGAACTCCTCCGATAATTTGTTTTGGCTTTGAGATTTGAAGACATTGACCAACTAATGGCCAGATTCACGAACTACATCCATACTCGTTGCAATGGGATCCTTCCACATCATGCCTTTGTTATTAAACACTACTTAGCATGTATTAAGAACATATCTGAATCGAAATTGCATGTTCAAACAGTCATAGATTATAGAGTCAGTACATGCTTTAACAGTCCACTTTTAGACATTGTATGGAGTAACATATCAAACAAGAACGACGAATTAGATCATATTGTGCTAACACAAATATTCAGCAAATAAAGCAGAAATCAGAACTTTCATTCATGTAGAACATGAGTACATGAAGGTTCTGTTACACCCCATATTTTCGTACATGGAAGTACGCCATAAGTAAATATAAGCTCAAAAATGAGATGTTACATTCCGCATTTTCATATGTTAAGGTTTTGTCGTAAGTTAATCGACGTAAGTTCGAGAATGAGATTTATTTTGGGATTATAAGTATTATGCTATTTCAAACAAGTGATCAGTTAATTCGCGAAGGTGAGAGGGTAAGCGAATCGAAGAAAGTGAGTTCCGTCGAAGTTTGGCAATTTGGGGATAAAATATCCAACTATAATACCCTGTATTCATGGACTAGTGCCTACAAGTTACCACATGACCATGATAGTAAGGTATATAAAGTGTGTTAATAGTGAGTAATATTTTAAGTAACTTGAAATAATTCTTAATTATGTGGGTAATTGGTTAATTATTAGATTAGTGAGAAATTAATAAGTTGATTAAGGAGAAGGGGTGAAAATTTGGATAAGTATAATAACATGGCAGCATGTGCCATTCCACCAAATGGCTCATTAGTCTTTATACTTGGTGGCATGTTAGGAGAATTTTTGGATAAAATAATTCGTAAATTGGGGCCCACATCATAAGGCATTTTAAGACTTAAGAAGTCATTGAATAGTAACGTTATTCTTCAAATTCAACTGAAACATAAGACTTCTCTAACAGGTAACGTGGGGAAGTTTAGCATCTTCAACAAATTCAAATGATTTCACGGCAATTCAACAAAAATTTATAGCATCTTAAGCAACGTGAGATTTTGCAATTATAAGGGAGTACAGTGCAATCTTTCTTAAGAATATTATACGGATTTTTTCCTACTCCGATATTGCCGTCACGTGTTTTATCGCAATTAACGTGTGTTAAAGGGATTGTCAAGAGAATCGACTCAGGTATGTTAAGGCTATCCCTTCTTTCTTTTTGGCATGATCCATACGATACAAGCGAAACGAGCAAATGCACAACATTCATAAAATGACTCTATTCATAGAAATGCTAGAAATGCTTATGTTCTTGATTCCCCATATGTCCTATTATTTTATCATCTATTCGTGGGTCTCAGAAAATACGTAAGTTGATAAGGTTTATTTCATGATATTAATCAAAGGCATAATGGTCTTGTGACGTTCCAAAAGATTTTATTNGATAGTGTATACGCAGACCTTACCCATACCTTCTGCAGTTAGAAAGTCTGTTTCCAAAAGATCCTCGGCTCAGGCAAGCACAATCACAACAGTAAAGCAACTGGAATATAAGAATAGTAGTTCATATGGAAAATAAATAGTGTAACAAATCCCAGTGAGAGACAGACTAGCCAAAGGCGCAATAACAGAGTAGTACACCCTTAGAAATACCTGAACGATTATATAGTCCCCAAAAGAACACGGCTGCTAATACCGTTACGGGTCGTTTGGTACCCGGACAAAATAGTACCGAGATTATAATTCCAGAATTATAATCCCGGTACTATTTTATACCACTTGAGATATGGTATAAAATAATACCACATTTGATGGCATAAGATAAGATAGATGGGATAATAGGTGGGATTAAATTTATACCTTGTTTGGTTGGAGGTATAAATTTATCCTGAGATTAATTTATACCTCCAACCAAACAAGGTATAAATTTAATCCCACCTAATCCATCTTACCAAACGACCACTTAGAGATAAGGCCACAATAGAGCAAACACCTGAGGAAAACACTCATATATAAATACACAAAAGGAGCCAGCAATTAGGTAGAGAATTGAGTCTTGTCTTTTATTTTTAATTTTTAGTCATAGCTAGCTCTGAACCTCCCACTTTCCACCTTCTAAATTTTTTTCCTTTTTTTCTCTTCCGATTTTGCTGTAATCAGTCAAGGATTAAGAGGTTATTGTAATTCTTTGATTTGAGTTAATACAAGTTTGTTCCATTTGGTGCTCTCGTTGAACCTCCTCTCCAAATGGGTGACCCGCTTGAAATCTTTAGACAACGATATAGCTCAGTTTAAGGACCTACTAGCTCTACACTCCCAGAATTTCCACGCCATCTCTGCTAGATACAGGGTCAACTGCACATTCTTACCGCAAGAAAACCCAATTCCACCCACAACAAAGAACCCTAGCCCTTCCACTACCGCCGGCTCTTCCTCCGTTGTGACACCACCTCCGGCTTCTATGGCTCCTTCAGCACAAGCTCCACCACAAAATACTCCACTACTGCAGCAACAAACACCAACCTAATTCCATCAACCCCATTACACCCATCAACCTCAATACAACCAACATTCCCAATACTACCAGCAACCTCAATACAACCATCAACCCTACTACTACCAACAACCTCAATAAAACCAGCAACACCTTTACAATACCACAACAACTAAAATTTCTAGTATGGCCAATACACTCAATATGGTCACCAACCTCTATCGCCCACAAATCCTTACAATTACCAGCAACCATTTTATCCTTAATTTGTTCCTCCTTGTCAATAAAACTCTGTACCATCACTATTTCCCCAAAACACATTCGATCCTTTTCCCATTCAAAAATGGCCACCATTGATATACCTAAGTTCGGTGGCTCCAATGCTGAGAGTTGAGTATTTCAAGAAAGCCAGTATTTTTGATTTTAACAACATATTTGAGGAGCACCGTGTTTAACCGGAAAATAGGAATTTCGGTCAAAGCGTAATTTTAGAAGAACTCGGGTTACTTATAATCAAATAAGAAAATAATTATGTAACAAGAAAGGAAAATTGGACTGAGAAGTAACCGAGTAAGCAATATAAAATAGGGAAATTACCAGCTATGTCCATTTATAAGTAGCTCATTACAAAAATTGGCCAATTGATAAAATATTACTAATATTAGCCAAATTAGCAAATTAGCTATTTGTAGCAAAAAATATCAAATTTTTGCTTTGTTTTGAGTGGGTGTTATTAGAATAGATTGGGCACAACTTAAGAAGCTTGAATCTCAGTTTTGGGATGATTTGGTGAAGTTTTGAGGTGGTTTGAATTGATAATTCGAAGTAAAAGCTGAACATAAAAAAAAAAACTAATAGTGTATCACACTGTGTATCATTTGTGTGTCACATTATGTATCATATTTGTATCACATGTATATCCATGTATACTTGTGTGTGTGATACATGCGTGATACATGTTTGATAACATGTGTCAGTAAGACTTTTTTTGAACTCGATTTAATTACGAATTTTGATACAAACCAGTCCAATCACTCCAATCTCCTCAAATTTTGCTATATTGACTTTATCTATATATTTTCAATTGAATTTCAACTATACCTATTGAAAAAGTTTCCATTTTTGTTTAGATTTTTTGGAATATTGTATAGATTTTTGTATTTCATCACCTTATTTGCTACCCGTCCATGAAATTTCCTTTCCGTCTTGTATCTAATGTTGCTAATCACGCTTAAAAATATGGAAGGTGATTTTTGCATGTGATTCTTTGAGAGAAAGAACCCTATTATTTGGTTTTTTCAATTTTTGTTGGCTAGTTTTGGTAAGTCTATGACTAATGGCTAGAGGTTGGTAAGTTGAGATTTATTTGGGACATTTGTGTAAGTTTCCCTTTTAAATAATGATCCTATAAGGGCTTGGTCCTTAAACAATAGTTTTATTTTTAAATGTCTTCTAAAATTGCCGCCGAACCTAAATATGTGCGCAAAAGCAACGAGGCATTTGCATCTATACTCAGTTTTTGGGCCACCTTTTAACTTATATCCGCTTTGCAAAAAAATTACAAGCGTACCCAATTTTCATGTAACTTCAGACATAAGGGCCTGGAGTAACAAAGGCAATCACGCAAACTTCAGTTCAATAAAACTACAGCGTGTTTTGGCTGAATTTTTTTTTTCTTGTAATTTCTGAAGCTGAAGTTTTGTTTTGTAATTGCTGAAGCATTCTAGGAGCTGA
>NW_017683359.1:0-946 GCF_001879085.1 Nicotiana attenuata
TTTGTTTGTCTTTTCCGTTTGTTTTCTTTGCCGCTCTCTCTTTTTTTGCATTTTTTCTTTTCTTTATTTGCTTTCTATTTTTTATTTTGGTTACGGTCGAATCCTATGTAGATTGCCTACGTATCATGACCCCACATGAATCAGACCGAGTGTAGCTCGTGAAGAATAAATGTAAAGCAGAAGCAAAATGTTTTTGTGAATTTCAATTTTATTGATAGCAAATACGTTTATTACAAAGACTCAAAACTGACAAATTAAACAACTACCAGACTCTAATGCAGAAAAGAACTACAGACTCCACCATCCCTATTCTATTTTGGAAGTACAAACTCAATCAACTGACTGACTTTTAACGAAAAGGAAATACAGATTCCAGTAGAAAAGAAAATACAGACTCAAATGACTACCTCTAGTAAAAAAGGAAATACAGACTCAAAGGACAATCATGAACACATTAAATCTCCCGGTGCCCGCGGGACATCGTTCGGTCTCGTCGCGGGCCTATATGCAAGTTCCCCTTGAAGTCTTCCCAGGTCACTCATTATCTGCTTCACAAATATCATCACTGATGCAAAGAAGGTGGTACGAGTCATGTTCTCGCACATTTGGCATTTCCTAGTAATGGAGTGAGCAACAGTTAAGATTCTCTCTCTGATTCTGCCTTTTTCTTGAAGCAACCGCCCTATCTATTGGGCCCTAACCTCCAAGGTTTGCTCGGCTACCTGGTTTTGTTCCTGGAGTTGTTGCAAGTCCATTTCTAATTGTGCCAATGTCGTGTAGCAATGCTCTCTTTCAACTTTGAATTCTTTTGCCTGTTTGATCATTCTGTTTTCTGTGGCAATGACCTTTTTCTTTAATCATGTGACTCATTATCGTATTCTTCTTTTAACTGCTTAACCATGCGGGCCCGTTCTTCCGCGTTTTTAGCCAATTGTTTTCGAACCCC
>NW_017683359.1:1269-6403 GCF_001879085.1 Nicotiana attenuata
TAAAACCCGATACGAAGCATAAGGCTGAATGCTCTTAAGACCCATCAAAAGGAAGTGCGGCCCTGTCGCTGGCATATATATGATTTCATCAATAGGCAACTATCTAAACGTCCATTCTATTTGACTAGCGGTGAGGGACCGAAAGTATGATGACCAGCCCGTGAATCCCTCGGGCAAGCTGACCCCCTTAATCCTTGTGTAAAACTCCTCTATACATGTCTTCTTTGTGGACCCATAACTCAGGAACTGAGGACGATGGCACAGGTGTTCGGTCATCCACATTTGCAATAATAGATTGCACCCCTCGAAGAAGTCTCCCCCGGCTTTGCAGGCTGTAAGAGTGCGGATGATTTCGGCTAGTATCATGGGCGCAAGAGTGCTTTTGGCTTGAGTGAGTAGAGTGCTGACGACCCCGGCTATTTTTATGTCAATGTTCCCATCTTTCCTTGGGAATATCAAAAGCCCCAAAAAGACCACCATAAAAGCAAACGTCTATGTTCTTCCCATTTTTGGCGGTTTCCCTTGCTGCATATCTTGTTTTCCAAGTTGTTGAACCCTCCTATGTGGCCATATCTGTGATATATGAAGTGTGGAGTACAAAAGTCGTTTGCCAAATCTGCGTTGTGGACCGTCCTGCTTATCTTTAGGGAGTCTAAAAATCTGTGCACAACTACAGTTCTCGGGGCAACCAAGTACTTATGCATTAAAGGAACCTCATCATTTTCGATGTAGCCGGCTATTTCTTCTAAGGTCGGGGTAAGTTCAAAGTCCGAAAAATGGAACACGTTGTGTACCGGGTCCCAGCATGTGACCAATGCTCTGATAATGTCTCCCCGAGGCACAATCTCCAACAAATCGGTAAGCCCTTTCAAATATTTTTTGATTTCATCTTGACCTTCTCCTCCTAGGTCGTTCCACCACAGATGCAACTCCAAAGGGATTTTATGCCTGATTGAAAAAGGTTCATTTTGAGTCGTGCTCATCCTGCACATTTATTAAGGTGATTTAATCACTTATTTTGACCTAAAAGGAAAAAATGACACTATTTTTGTTCAAATTTCCAATTTTAAAACAAACGGCCGGTTTTGCAGTTACGGCCTTTCACCACTTCGGGGAGAAGATTTAAGGTTGTGCCTGCTAACCGTTGAAACTGACTCAGGGTGGCTGTTCTTGCAAAAACAGCCTTCCGGCGCTCTTTTTGGGGATATTCGGCTTATTTTAAACAAGAATGGCGGCACCCGACTTATTTTGACAAAAAGTTAAAGTCTTGGTATTTTTGGCTATTTTTGAAAAACGGGAGTTGGACCCGATGGGGGTTGCCTACGTATCCCACACCCTGTGGGAACCAAACTGGCATAGTTCAGGCAAATAAAACTGACTATTTTTGAAAACAAGACTCTTTTTGTTTTTTGTTGGCAAATACACTATTTCCGAAAGCAAGATTCTTTTTTATATTTTCTTTTTCAGTGGCAAATAAACAAACTAATTTAAAAATAAAACTCTTTTTGTTTTTCTTTTCCATTGGCAAACAAAACAAACTAAAAATACTTTTCTTCTTTTTCTTTCATTTTCTAAAAAATCCGACAGCATTTCGGCACTACTTCGACATTGGTTTTTCTAGTATAGGTAATGAACTCTCTACACTGCTATTTTCTCTTTTTCTCTTTTTGTTTTTCCAATTTTTCCCAGATATTCAAAGCCGGTCAGCATGCGAGTCCAAAACAGATAAATGCACAAGTAGGATGCATCAGGATGGTCCATTATTCCGGGTACACCTGCCCTAGACGGACCCAACCCCTGTGTTGAGTCCCCTAAGTGAAAATGCACGTGATGGAGATAAGCGTTCCTACTAGGGATCCGGCATGAGGACAAGTTATTCTAGGTTCAAAACCTGGGTATATGTTCTAGACTGTGTACCCGAGCGGACAACTCGAGTCGAGGAGGGTGCTACGTACCGGGAACCAAAAGGCCATCCGGCTTAGTAACTTGTCCGGCCTCTTTCTTATTTTAAGGTATGACACTAACAGAATAGGGAGGCTCCACCCGTGAGCACATCCCCGAAGGTGAGAAGAGAAGGGGTTTCGGCACAGTTTATATACAGTTCAGATAATATCAAAGCGGTAAAAAGCAACATTTTGCACATTTAGCATGAAACATGTAGGAAAATCAGATAAAGCCAAATACAACAATATATCTAAGCTCGAATTCTGAACCCTGAACCAAAGTTCTGGGTTCTTGTCCCCAGCAGAGTCGCCAGAGCTGTCACACCTCCTTTTTTACTACACCCGCAAGGGCATAAAGGAGTTTTTCCACTTAAAGGACAATCGAAACGGGATTTATTATTAGGATCCAGAGTCGCCACTTGGGAGATTAATGGTGTCCCAAGTCACCGGTTAAATCCCGAACCGAGGAAAATATGGCTCCGTTAACAGTCCGCGAACCAGAAATCCGAGTAAGGAATTCTGTTAACCCGGGAGAAGGTGTTAGGCATTCCCGTGTTCCGCGGTTCTAGCGCGGTCGCTCAACTGTTATATTTGGATTTATCTGATTTCAAAACATGTTTTAGCTTATGTGCCTTTTAACCTTAAACCGCTTTTATTATTATTTTTAATGAGAATTGCAACGTCGTAAAAACATGTCTCGAACCACGTCACATAAATACACCTGTGGTTGTTGACACATTTCGACTTCGTTGAGATTTGGTTTAGGGTCACATAAATGCGCACCCGAGTTTAGGAAGGTAACATTATTAAAATACGCGCCTAAAGAGACTAGCGTGTTATTATCTTTGGGGAGGGCCGTGAAATTCGCTAAACGGCTCGTCCTGAAATCTAAGTATTTTAAGACAACCATTTATTGAGGGCCCCGCCACTTTGAATTTTTATTTGGCGAGGCTCATCTCATTTTATTATTTAAAGGCCAGTCCTAAAGTAAACTGTGATTTTCTAGTTAATTTGTCTCTAATAATAAGAAGAGTCCTAATTTATTATTGTTGTTTAAGAGCTACTTTACTCTGAGAAAGGACCTTGTAATCAGCCCACGTTTGTTTCATCTCTAAAATTAGGCACCGATTTCCTATGGCCTGGGCCTGATGGCAGGCCCAAATCCGTGTCTTGTAAGCCTTGGGACTCAAGATTGAGTCTTAGGCGTTGTTATAGCCGGGCGGCCGCTTAGATTATTTGTGAAATATAATGAGGGATATATTGCAGAAGATAAACCTTTTAATGGGCTCTTTGTCTGACCCGAAATTGCCTCTTTTTGGGCTATCATTTAACCAAGTAGGTGACCCACCTACTTGTCACCTAGCAGCTTGTGCAGTCTCGCAAAAATGTCTATATCTCTCTACTCCAATGTCGTATTGATAAAAGGTTTAATGCGTTAGAAACTAGACTCATAGATCTTCAATTTGGTGGGTAGATCACCCCGTAATTCCAAGTATATTGGGATAAAAGCTTAATAACATATGACCTAATGTTTAAGTAAAAGTATGAACTTAAGTTGCAACAACTCTTGTCGACTTTTGTTTCATAACTCGTTTGACTTCAAAAAATAAAGGAAATCATAAATGCTTGAAAATAAGCAATTAAATCCAAGTAGGGGGGGGGGAGGGTGCACAGGATAAAGCATGCTTAAGACTATTGCACAAAAACAAGTTCATTATTTTAAGATCTTAATATATCCCCAGCAGAGTCGCCATGCTATCGCGCCCCCTTTTTCCTCGCGGAGTCCAGGTTTCGACATTCATTGGGAACAACTCATTTCCTTCTAGGAATTGGGTATGGAATTTGAAGAGTCTCCACCTAACAGGTTTAAGGTGCGTTAGGGCACCTAAAGCAAGTATCTCAAAAAATTGGTTTGCATTACCAGAGACTTGGGTTAAGGCTCAAAATAACCTTGAGGGGAAGGTGTTAGGCACCCCTCGCGGTCCACAATGGTGGGTCCGACCGAACTCAAATTATGTGAATTAGTCTTGTAAACGGATAAAGCAAATTAGACAAATTGATATTAAATTTAATACAAAGGGGTAAAAAGTCTCTTACGTTTTTTAGCTTACAGGATCACATCCGTACAATGCCTGGTAAACCTTCCTCAACTAGAGGGGTTACACGTGACATTAGCGCACAGGTCATCATATCCTTTTACTACCCATTTACCCTCCCTTTAGTGGTCATATAAGCGCTTTTAAATGAACGAACTCTATACATGCATTACCCGTCCCTTCCTTGTGGCGCTAGAGGTATTTAGGGCCTCTAATATAGGCAGTTCTAGACATTCTTAAGGTACTTAAAGGAGAAAAATCTACGCGACAATCAAAATAATTAGGACTGTCAAGTAAAGAACAATTAAAAGGGCACACGTTTACCTCCACAAATAAGCAAACAACAGCACGTCTCAAACTGCAAGATTTTAGACAATAGCAAGATTTCAGACATTTTCAAAGGTCCTAATTAGTTTTCCTACAGATTTTAAGACCTGTTGAATCTGGGAAGTTCACAAAAGCGTAATTTTACAGTTTGCAGAATTTTAGTCGCCCTACAGGCTTGCCTAGGTGTGTAACAGTGATGTCCTATGAACATGGTATCTAGTCGTCGAACAGAAATGCAATAAACCAGCAAAAACAGTTTTAACGGCAGTTTGAGTTGATTGTGTCCTATAGGAATACTGTCTAGGTGGAAACGTTACTAAACAATTTTTATACACATTATCTCTATAGGCATGATACCTAAGTATGGAGGCTGCTTCTTAAAATTACTCTTATGGACATAGATACTACTGAAGAAACTGATTCTGTACGATCTAGATGTAGTCATAGTATTTAGGCGAGGGTAATAAAAAGTCCTAAAGAATGGTTTCTAATGCACATAAGAGAATAGATATGATTATTAGGCAAAGCTAATAGCAACCTAGTGACAGGATTCCTAAACAGGCATGACATAATGCAGAACTTTAGAAAGCAAAAGTTTTAGAACAAATGATATAATGCACCTATAAACATGCACAAAAATAATCCCTTAAGCATGGTTTCTAATGCTAGTAGATAATTATAATGATCCTAAGAGCATGATTTATACCCGATTTCCCAATATATATATATATATATATATATATATATATATATATATATATATATATA
>NW_017683359.1:7653-8590 GCF_001879085.1 Nicotiana attenuata
TCTATTGCTCTTTCCTTGTGCCTATTTCGCTGTAGGGGGTTGGTTCACAGGTACAACCTTTGTAACTTCATGGTATACCCATGGATTGGCCAGTTCTTATTTGGAAGGCTGCAATTTCTTAACTGCCGCGGTTTCTACTCCTGCTAATAGTTTAGCACATTCGTTGTTGTTACTATGGGGTCCTGAAGCACAAGGAGATTTTACTCGTTGGTGTCAATTGGGGGGTCTGTGGACTTTTGTTGCTCTCCATGGAGAGGCCCCTAAATAGGCAAGATACATTAATTAAGTATCTCAGGATTAAGGTACGCAAGCAGATATTCACTAAAATCATTTCAGCAGAAAATGAAATTCTAGATAGCTGAGTTAGTCAGTCAATTATTCAAAATAATAACGGACAAAGTGTTTAAGTGGACAACGAACAGTCGGACAAACAAGCCTGGAACATAGTCATCACCGAAAGATTAAAAAAACATAAGAAATTTCGGAAAAGCCTTTTGCATGAACAGACGAAGTAGAAACCCTAATTTTGAAAATGCTTAGAATCGATTAACGGTAGGGGAATAAGAAGACTCCTACAGAAAACGTTCATGGAAATTTGAAACCACTTCAAACATAGAGATTTTACCAACCAATAATCAAGGAAACCAAAATCCTAAAACAACAAAGTACCAAAATTGATTGAAAATAAGAAACAAGAGATCTTTAAAGAAATGTCATTGACGAACTCAGGATCATTCCATATCTACAAAGATCTGGACTGACTCATGTCCAAAGATTAGGGTTTTGAGGAAAAAGGGGAAGTGTAAGGAGAATCTGGTTTTGAACCAGAGATTTGAACTATAAACATCGAGATTGTAGCACTCACAAACAGAGGTGACCGTAGGCGGACTCTTAAAGAGTCTCGAACAAGATCTGGGCTACACCTTATTGGATTTCT
>NW_017683360.1:0-8588 GCF_001879085.1 Nicotiana attenuata
AGTTTGGAGCATTCGAGGTAAGTGTTTGGTCTAACTTTGGCTTGAGGGAATAGGAGTAGAGTCTTATTTGCTAATTGCTATTTGTCGAGTACGGTGTATAGGCATGGTGACGAGTATCTATACATTGGTGTCGAGCACGACCGTGAGTCCTAATTTGCTAAATTGTCGAATCGGTAATTGTTATTTATGAGGAACTGGTTGGAAATCTTTAACATTGAGCCACTAATTGTTGAGACTGAGTATTGATTTAATTGTGTTAAGTAGAAATTGAATAAGTTTGGTTATAGCTGGATCTCCCTTGCCGGGATAGTTTATTATATTATCTTGTTCCATTGCCGGGATAGCTTATTATAACATCTTTCTCCCTTGCCGGGATTATATTGTATATTGTGCTGTATGAAATGGGATCGTGTGGCACGCCGACCACGAGATATTATGAAATGGGATCGTGTGGCACGCCGACCACGAGATATTATGAAATGGGATCGAGTGGTACGCCTACCACGTGATGTTATGAAATGGGATCGAGTGGTACGCCTACCACGTGATATTATGAAATGGGATCGAGTGGTACGCCTACCACGTGATATTATGAAATGGGATCGGGTTGCACGCCTGCAACGAGAGGAAATTGAGACTAGTGAAAGTGGTTTGTTTTCCCTTATTCTGTGTTAGACATAATCATATGTAGTTTCTTTTGTTATTCCTGATATTTTGTTTTATCTGCTACCCC
The DNA here is from genome assembly GCF_001879085.1 of Nicotiana attenuata. Lineage (NCBI taxonomy): Eukaryota > Viridiplantae > Streptophyta > Magnoliopsida > Solanales > Solanaceae > Nicotiana > Nicotiana attenuata. The sequence goes on from NW_017683360.1 coordinate 734, forward strand.
ATTAGCATGTTCCCCTCCCAGTTTAAATTGTTATTTTTCTGCTATTATTTTGTTGTACTTGCGCATATATATCTGCACAGGTTTATCTGGTTGTCTGGTCTAGCTTCGTCACTACTTCGCCGGGGTTAGGCTAGGCACTTACCAGCACATGGGGTCGGTTGTGCTGATGCTACACTCTGTGCATCTTTTTGCACAGATCCAGGTGTTGGAGCAGCATTTGAGTAGCAGTAGCATTTTGGGATCGAGCTTTCAGCCCAGGGACATTCGAGGTAGCCTTGCTGACATCCGCAGGCCCGGAGCCCCTTCTGTTTTATTCAGTTTGTTATCACTTGTACCGAAGCAAACAGTATTATTCTTTGTTCAGACTTTGTATGTAGTATTCTGTAGACGCTCGTGAGTTAGTGACACCAGTCTTGGGTAGAGGATTTTGTTAAACTTCCGCATTTCTTTCAGTTAATCATATTTGAGACTTCCGCTTATTTATTAAATGCTTTATTGTTCCTAATATTGTCAAAGTTTGTTAAAAGAGGTAGTTGTTAATTGGCTTGCCTAGCTCTCATTAGTAGGCGCCATCACGACTCCCGAGGGTGGGAAATCTAGGTCGTGACAAGTTGGTATCAGAGCACTAGGTTACATAGGTCTCACAACTCACGGACAAACTCGGTAGAGTATGAGGGATCGGTACGGAGACGTCTGTATTTATCCCCCAGAGGCTACGGAGTTAGGAAAGTTTCACATTTGTTCTTTCTTGTCGTGCGGTTCTATTTCTCAAGTACCGATTGAATTTCTACTCTGTTCTTCCGCAGATGGTGGCAAGAACACGCGCTTCTTCATCTACCGCTCAGCCGTCCGAGACCCCAGCAGCAGCCCCAGTGGTGGAACCTCAGGTTGATTGTGAGGAGGAGGTTCCCGTCCCAGCAGTTCCGGTGGGCCCAGCTCAGGTCCCAGAAGGGGTCATTGCCACCCCAGTTCTTCAGGATGTTCTAGTCTGATTGGTAGGCCTCATAGAGGGTGTCATTCAAGCGGGTTTGCTTCCAGTGGTTCCGCCAGTGGTGGCAGGTCAGCCGGGTATAGTGGCTCAGGCCGGGAGTGAGATCACTTTTCAGGAGGCGGCCAATGTGGGCCGTAGAGTTGAGGTGGTCCTGCCATAGGGAGGTGATCATGGGTCGGATAAGAGGCCCCGTCATGCAGGCAGATTCAGTGGTACCTCGTCAGGAGGTAGAGGTTCTTATGGTAGAGGCCATCCTCCCAGGCCTTTTCAGTCAGCTCTCCAGGTCACTCATGGTACTTCAGGTGGTCATTCAGGTCGACAGGGTCAGCCTCAGTTCCCTCAGCTGCAGCGTTCGTGTAGGTGTTATGAGTGTGGTGAGTATGGTCACAACAGGAGGGTTTGCCCGAGGTGGAGGGGTGCTCAGCCACAGCAGACGAGGTCTTGCCATGCTTGTGGTGATCCGAGGCACATTGTCAGATATTGCCCTCGAGTTTATGGCAGCTTCCAGCATCAGAGTTCTTGTGCTAGGATTCAGGCACCGGAGGTTCCACAGCCTGCCCAGCCAGCTAGGGGCGGTGGCAGAGGTGTTAGAGGTGGAGGTAGAGGTCATAGAGGTGGAGTTCAGGTCGCTATAGGTAGAGGCCATCCAGCAGCTAGGCCAGAGGCTGAGTCTTCAGGTGCAGACGTTACAGGTACCATTCTAATTCGTATTAGAGATGCTTCAGTGCTATTTGACCCTGGGTCTACGTATTCGTATGTGTCGTCCTATTTTGCACCCTACCTGGCTATGCCTAGTGATGCTTTGGGTATTCCTGTTTATGTATCTACACCGGTGGGTGATTCTATAGTGGTCGACCGAGTTCATCGTTCCTGTGTGATAGTGTTTGAGGGTCTTGATACCCGTGCTGATTTATTGCTCTTAGACATGGTGGATTTCGACGTTATATTAGGGATGGATTGGTTGTCCCCGTATCCTGCTATCTTGGATTGCCATGCCAAGACTGTGACCTTAGCGTTGCCCGATATGCCTCGTTTAGAGTGGAGGGGCACTCCAGGTTATTCTACCCGCAGTGTTATTTCATATGTGAAGACTCGACGCATGGTCGAGAAGGGGTGTTTAGCTTATCTGGCGTATGTTCGCGATTCCAGCGCAAAGGTCCCTTCTATTGATTCTGTTCCTATTGTTCGAGAGTTTCCCGAGGTTTTTCCTTCAGACCTGCCGGGTATGCCGCCCGACAGGGATATTGATTTCTTTATTGATCTAGCTCCGGGCAATCAGCCCATTTCCATTTCGCCGTACCGCATGGCCTCGCCAGAGTTGAAAGAATTAAAGGACCAATTGCAGGATTTGCTGGAGAAGGGTTTCATTAGGCCCAGTGTTTCTCCTTGGGGTGCACCGGTGTTATTTGTGAAGAAAAAGGATGGATCGATGAGGATGTGCATTGATTACCGACAATTGAACAAAGTGACGATAAAGAAGTATCCACTGCCAAGGATTGATGATTTGTTTGACCAGCTTCAGGGTGCAAAGGTGTTTTCAAAGATAGACTTGAGATCTGGCTACCATCAGCTGAGGATTAGGGCGTCTGATGTCCCTAAGACAGCATTTCGCACTCGGTATGGGCATTATGAGTTTTTGGTCATGTCATTTGGGTTGACCAATGCCCCAGCAGCATTTATGGAGTTGATGAACCGAGTATTCAGGCCTTACTTGGATTTGTTCGTGATAGTCTTTATTGATGATATTCTGGTGTACTCCCGCAGCCAGGAGGAGCACGAGCAGCACCTTAGAGTGGTTCTTCAGACTCTGAAGGATAGTCAGTTATACGCTAAGTTCTCGAAGTGCGAGTTCTGGTTGAGTTCGGTCGTATTTTTGGGTCACATCGTATCAGCAGAGGGTATTCAGGTGGACCCGAAGAAGATTGAGGCAGTCAAGAACTGGCCTCGACCAGCATCAGCTACTGAGATTCGGAGTTTCTTGGGGTTAGCAGGTTATTATCGCCGGTTCGTGGAGGGATTTTCTTCTATTGCAGCCCCAATGACCAGATTGACCCAGAAGGGTGCCCAGTTCAGATGGTCAGATGAGTGCGAGGCGAGCTTTCAAAAGCTCCAGACAGTTCTGACTACGGCACTGATATTGGTTTTGCCCACAGGCTCAGGGCCTTATACAGTTTATTGTGATGCTTCCCGTATTGGGCTTGGTGCAGTATTGATGCAGGATGGCAGAGTCATTGCTTATGCTTCGAGGCAGTTGAAGATCCACGAGAAGAATTATCCGGTTCATGATCTAGAGTTGGCAGCCATTGTTCATGCTTTGAAGATTTGGAGGCATTATCTATATGGTGTGACGTGTGAGGTGTACACCGATCACAAGAGTCTTCAATACTTGTTCAAGCAGAAGGAGTTGAACTTGAGGCAGAGGAGGTGGTTGGAGCTATTGAAGGATTATGATGTTACCATTTTGTATCACCCGGGGAGAGCCAACGTGGTGGCCGATGCATTGAGTAGGAAGTCCGCCAGCATGGGTAGTCTTGCTTATATTCCGGTCAACCAAAGACCGCTTGCTTTGGATATTCAGGCCTTGGCCAATCGATTTGTGAGGTTGGACATTTCTGAGACTAACAGAGTGTTAGCTTGTACGGTCGCCCGTTCTTCATTATTGGAGCGTATCCGTGATTGGCAGTTTGATGATCCCCATTAGTGTGTCCTGAGAGACACGGTGCAGCGTGGAGGTGCCACGAAGGTGACCTTAGATGATGATGGTGTTTTGAGATTGCAGGGGCGAGTTTGTGTGCCCAATGTCAATGGGATTCGAGAGTTGATCTTAGCGGAGGCCCATAGTTCTCGGTATTCTATTCACCTGGGCACCGCGAAGATGTATCAGGACTTGCGGCAGCATTATTGGTGGCGTAGGATGAAGAAAGATATTGTTGTGTATGTGGGTCGATGTTTGAACTGTCAGCAGGTCAAGTATGAGCATCAGAGGCCTGGTGGTTTGTTTCAGAGGATTGAGCTTCCCGAGTGGAAGTGGGAGAGGATTACCATGGATTTCGTTACTGGGCTTCCGATGACTCGGAAGAAATTTGATGCTATTTGGGTCATTGTTGATAGGCTGATGAAGTCAGCGCATTTTATTCCTGTTGCAACCACTTATTCATCAGAGGGGTTAGCTGAGATCTACATCCGAGAGATTGTTCGCCTTCACGGGGTACCGGTATCTATCATTTCGGACCGGGGTACGCAGTTTACGTCGCACTTCTGGAGAGCAGTTTAGCAGGAGTTGGGCACCCAGGTTCAGTTGAGCACAGCGTTCCATCCTCAGACGGACGGCCAGTCCGAGAGGACTATTCAGATATTGGAGGATATGCTCCGAGCCTGTGTCATTGATTTTGGAGGCTCGTGGGACCAGTATTTGCCTTTAGCAGATTTCGCCTACAACAACAGCTACCAGTCCAGCATTCAGATGGCTCCATATGAGGCGTTGTATGGTAGGCGATGTCGGTCTCCAGTCGGATGGTTTGAGCCGGGAGAGGCTCGATTATTGGGTACAGATCTAGTTCAGGAGGCCTTGGATAAGGTCAAGATCATTCAGGACAGGCTTCGTTCGGCTCAATCGCGGCAAAAGAGTTATGCAGATCGTAGGGTTCGAGATGTAGCTTTCATGGTTGGTGAGCGGGTCTTGCTCCGAGTGTCGCCCATGAAGGGCGTGATGAGATTTGGGAAGAAGGGCAAGCTTAGCCCTAGGTTCATTGGTCCATTTGATATTCTCGATCGTGTGGGAGAGGTGGCTTATAGACTTGCCTTGTCGCCTAGCTTGTCAGCCGTGCATCCAGTGTTTCATGTGTCCATGCTCTGGAGGTATCACGGCGATCCAGCTCACATGTTTGATTTCAGCACTGTCCAGTTGGACAAGGATCTGTCCTATGAGGAGGAGCCGGTAGCTATTCTAGACCGGCAGGTTCGTCAGTTGAGATCCAAGAGCTTTCCTTCAGTGCGTGTTCAGTGGAGAGGTCAGCCTCTTGAGACATCGACCTGGGAGTCCGAGTCTGATATGCGGAGCCGCTATCCTCATCTGTTTCCCGACTCAGGTACTTCTTTCTTTTGTCCGTTCAAGGACGAACGGTTGTTTTAGAGATGGAGGATGTGACGACCCAAAGGGTCATCACCTGTTTCCTCATTTATTCCGTGCTTTTGAGGCCTTGAAAACCTCATTTTACTTGCCTCATTTTGCGTGCGCAGTCCGGGCGTGTAGCCGGAAAGCTTAAATATGAGTTCTGTGTGAAAATGATGAATTTTGATATTAATATGATTAAACTTGACTTTGGTCAACATTTTTGGTAAACGGACCCGGACCCGTGATTGGACGGTCCCGGAGGGTCCGTAGAAAAATATGCGACTCGGGCATATGCCCGGAGTCGAATTCCGAGGTCTAGAGCCCGAGAAATGAATTTTTCTGTGAAATTGTTTTTCTGAAATTTATATTGAAATTTGAAATGAAAATGGATTAGAAAGTGTTGGTATCGGGCCCGTATGGGGTCGAATTTGAAAACAAATTGTATATTCGGGCTCGTGGGTGAATGGGTGATATGGAATTGGTCCGAACCTCGTGTTTTGACCAAGCGGGCCCGGGAGCGATTTTGGAATTTTTGGAAGAAAGCTTGAAAATTCATATTTAGGTATTGGGTTTAGTTTGTTTAGCTATTATTAATATTGTAAAGTCATTATTTCATAGATTTGACGGAGTTGGAGCCGAATTCGAGGGGTAAAGCTATACTAGAGGCTTGAGTTGAGTTTGGAGCATTCGAGGTAAGTGTTTGGTCTAACTTTGGCTTGAGGGAATAGGAGTAGAGTCTTATTTGCTAATTGCTATTTGTCGAGTACGGTGTATAGGCATGGTGACGAGTATCTATACACTGGTGTCGAGCATGACCATGAGTCCTAAATTGCTAATTTATCGAATTCTTAATTGTTGTTCCTGAGGAATTGGTTGGAAATCTTTACATTGAGCCAGTAATTGTTGAGACCGAGTATTGATTTAATTGTGTTACGTAGAAATTGAATAAGTTTGGTTATAGCTGGATCTCCCTTGCCGGGATAGTTTATTATATTATCTTGTTCCCTTGCCGGGGTAGTTATTATACTACATTTCTCCCTGCCGGGATTATGTTGTGTATTGTGTTGAAAGAAATAGGATCGAGTGGTATGCCTACCACGTGATATTATGAAATGGGATCGAGTGGTATGTCTACCACGTGATATTATGAAATGGGATCGAGTGGTACGCCTACCACGTGATATTATGAAATGGGAGCGAGTGGTACGCCTACCACGTGATAGTATGAAATGGGATCGAGTGGTACGCCTACCACGTGATATTATGAAATGGGATCGAGTGGTACGCCTACCACATGATATGAGGAATTGGGATCGCGTTGCACTCCTGCAACGAGAGGAAATTGAAACAAGTGAAAGTGGTTTGTTTTCCCTTATTCTGTGTTAGAAGAAATCAGATGTAGTTTCTTTTGTTATTCCTGATATTCTGTTTTATCTGCTACCCCATAAGCATGTTCCCCTCCCAGTTTTAATTGTTTGCTTTCCGCTATTATTTTTTTGTACTTGTATATATATCTGTACAGGTTTATCTGGTAGTCTGGTCTAGCCTCGTCACTGCTTCGCCGGGGTTAGGCCAGGCACTTACCAGCACATGGGGTCGGTTGTGCTGATGCTACACTCTGTGCATCTTTTTGCACAGATCCAGGTGTTGGAGCAGCATTTGAGTAGCAGTAGCATTTTGGGAGCGAGCTTTCAGTCCAGGGACATTCGAGGTAGCCCTGCTGACGTCCGCAGGCCCGGAGTCCCTTTCTATATTATTCAGTTTGTTGTCATTTGTACCGAAGCAGACAGTTCTATGTTTCATTCAAACCTTGTATTTAGTATTCTCTAGTCGTTCGTGAGTATTGTGACACCAGTCTTGGGTAGAGGATTTTGTTAAACTACCGCATTTCTTTCGGTTAATTATATTTGAGACTTCCGCTTTATCATATCATGTTTTATTTTCACTAAATGGACGATAATTGATAAAAGAAGTAAATTGAGTTGGCTTGCCTAGCTGCTATTAGTAGGCGCCATCACGACTCCCGAGGGTGGGAAATCCGGGTCGTGACAAGTTGGTATCAGAGCACTAGGTTACATAGGTCTCACAACTCACGGACAAACTCGGTAGAGTCTGAGGGATCGGTAGGGAGACGTCTGTATTTATCCCCCAGAGGCTACAGAGTCAGGAAAGTTTCACATTTGTTCTTTCTTGTCGTTCGGTTCTACTTCTCAAGTACCGATTGAATTTCTACTCTGTTCTTTCGCAGATGGCGAGAACACGTGCTTCCTCTTCTACCGCGCAGCAGCTCGAGCCCCGAGCAGCAGCCCCAGAGGTGGAGCCTCAGATTGTTTATGACGAGGAGATCCCAGCTCCAACAGCTCTGGTGGGCCCAGCTCAGGTCCTAGAGGTGTTCATAGCCACCCCAGTTCTTCAGGACGCTTTGGTTAGATTGGTAGGCTTTGTGGAGAGCGTCATTCGAGCGGGTTTGCTTCCAGGAGTTCAGCCAGCGGTGGCAGGTCAGCCGAGTACAGTGGCTCATGCCGGGAGTGAGATCACTTTTCAGGAGGCGGCCGATGTGGGCCGTAGAGTTGAGAGGGTTTTGCCACAGGGAGGTGGTCATGGGTCGGATAAGAAGCCACGTCGTGAAGGCAGATTCAGTGGTACCTCGTCTGGAGGTAGAGGTTCTTATGGTAGAGGCCATCCTCCTAGGCCCTTTCAGTCAGCTCCCCAGGTCGTTCATGGTACTTCAGGTGGTCATTCAGGTCGAC
>NW_017683361.1:0-3219 GCF_001879085.1 Nicotiana attenuata
CTTATTAAAAAGACATAAAATGAAAGCGGTTAAAATAAAAAGGCACATAGGTTAGAATATGTTTTAAAATCAGATAAAAGCAAATACAACAGTTGAGCGACCGTGCTAGAACCACGGAATCCGGGAATGCCTAACACCTTCTCCCGGGTTAACAGAATTCCTTACTCGGAGTTCTGGTTCGCGGACTGTTAACAGAGTCAAAATTTCCTCGGATCGGGATTCAACCGATGACTTGGGACACCATAAATCTCCCAAGTGGCGACTCTGAATATTAATAATAAATCCTGTTCCGATTGTCCTTTAATTGGAAAAACTCCTTTACACCCTCACAGGTGTAGGAAAAAGGAGGTGTGACAGCTCTGGCGACTCTGCTGGGGACAAGAACCCAGAACTTTGGTTCAGGGTTCAGAATTCGAGCTTAGACAATTGTTATATTTGGCTTTATCTGATTTTCCTACATGCTAAATGTGCAAAATGTTGCTTTTTACCGCTTTGATATTATCTGAACTGTATATAAACTGTGCCGAAACCCTTCTCTTCTCACCTCCGGGGATGTGCTCACTGGTGGAGACTCCCTATTCTGTTAGTGTCATACCTTAAAATAAGAAAGAGGCCGGACAAGTTACTAAGCCGGATGGCCTTTTGGTTCCCGGTACGTAGCCCCCTCCTCGACTCGAGTTGTCCGCTCGGGTACACAGTCTAGAACCTATACCCAGGTTTTGAACCTAGAATAACTTGACCCCATGCCGGATCCCTAGTAGGAACGCTTATCTGCATCACGTGCATTTTGACTTAGGGGACTCAACACAGGGGTTGGGTCCGTCTAGGACAGGTGTACCCGGAATAATGGACCATCTTGATGCATCCTACTTGTGCATTTATCTGTTTGGGACCCGCATGCTGACCGGCTTTGAATATACTGGGAAAAATTGGAAAAACAAAAAGAGAAAAAAGAGAAAATAGCAGTGTAGAGAGTTAATTACCTATATTAGAAAAACCAATGTCCAAGTAGTGCCGAAATGCTGCCGGATTTTTGAGAAAAGCAAAAGAAAAAATAGTTTTATTTTCAAATTAGTTTGTTTATTTGCCACTGAAAAGGAATATATAAAAAAAAGGAGTCTTGCTTTCGGAAATAGTGTATTTGCCAACAAAAACAAAACAAAAAGAGTCTTGTTTTCAAAATAGTTAGATTTATTTGCCCGAACTACGCAGGTTTGATTCTCACCGGATTGAGATACGTAGGCAACCCTCATCGGGTCCAACCTTCCCTTTTCAAAAATAGCCAAAAATACCAAGACTTTAACTTTTTGTCAAAATAAGTCGGGTGCCGCCATTCTTGTTTAAAATAAGCCGAATGTCCCCAAAAAGGGCGCCGGAAGGTTGTTTTTGCAAGAACAGCCACCCTGAGTCAATTTCAACGGTTAGCAGCCACAACCTTAAAATCTTCTCCCCGAAGTGCTGAAAGGCCGTAACTGCAAAACTGGCCATTTGTTTTAAAATTGGAAGTTTGAACAGAAATTGTGTCATTTTTTTCCCGTCTAGGTCATAATAAGTGATTAAATCACCTTAATAAATGTGCAGGATGAGCACGACTCAAATCTGGCAAATGGCTTTTGTACTCTAAACTTCATATATCATCGATATGGCCATATCGGGGGGTTCAACAACCCAGAAAGCAAGATATGTAGCAAAGGAAATCGCCAGAAGTGGGAGGAGCATCGACGTTTCGCTTTTATGGTGGTTTTCCTGGGGCTTTTAGTATTTCCAAGGAAGGACGGGAACATTGACATAAAGATAGCTGGGGTCGTCAGCACGTTAATTACTCAAGCCAAAAGTACTCTTGCACCTATGATATTGGCCGACATCTTCCGTGCTCTCACAGCCTGCAAGGCCGGGGAAGCTTTCTTCGAGGGGTGCAGTCTATTGTCACAAATGTGGATGATCGAGCATCTGTGTCATCGTCCTCAGTTCTTGAGCTACGGGTCTCCAGAGAAAACATGCATAGAAGAGTTTTACACAAGGATTAAAGGGGTCAAATTGCCAGAAGGATTCACGGGTTGGACAACACATTTTCGGTCCCTCACTGCTAGCCAAATAGAGTGGACACTTGGATGGTTACCCGTTGATGAAATCGTATATATGCCGGCAGCCCGACCACATTTCCTTCTAATGGGGATTAGAAGCATTTAGCCTTACGCCCCGTATCGAGTGTTGAGACAGCTGGGGAGATGCCAGATAGTACCCAAGGATGATATCTTAGTTTGCAAGTGGTCGAGATTGGCCCCGATGGCCAGTTTCCTGAAGCAACGGTCCGCCAAGTCTGGAGCAAATGTCAATATTTGGAGGCAAATACTTGTGTTTGGGATCGAGCCAAAAGAGAAGTGTCTCCTGATTATCAGGCTTGGTATAGAAGGGACGTTGCATTCGGAAGACCGGCCAAAAGACCTCGCCTCCAGGAATTTGCCGAATCATCGCAAGAACAGTGGGCCTCGTTAGCTAAAGAAAATGAGTACAGGGCCCGCATAGGAGCATTGGAAAAACAGGTCCAAGACCTCCGATTTGAAAATAGCATGCAAGCCGCGGCTGACGAAGGTGAAAGAAAGAAATTGGCCAAAGAGAATGAAGCCTTACGAGCCCAAATCCAAAAAATGAAGTTAGCGGCCGAAAATCCAGTCAGGAGTGCCAAAGATGCAAAGCTTATAGAAAATCTAAGGCAAAAAGTGAATGATTACAGTTTCGACCTCAACAAAGCGGAAAAGGAATTAGCTGGAGTTCGGAAACAATTGGCTAAAAATGCGGAAGAAAGGGCCCGCGTGGTTAAACAGTTAAAAGAAGAATACGACAATGAGGTCACAGGATTAAAGGAAAAGGTCATTGCCGTAGAGAGCAGAATGATTAAACAGGCAAAAGAATTCAAAGTTGAAAGAGAACATTGTTACATGGCATTAGCACAATTAGAAATGGACTTGCAACAACTCCGGGAATAAAGCCAGGCGGCTGAGCAAACTTTGGAGGCTAGGACCCAACATATAGGGCGGTTGCTTCAAGAAAAAGGCAGAATCAGAGAGAGAATCTTAACTGTTGCCCATTCTATTACCAGGAAATGCCAAATGTGCGAGAACATGACCCGTACCACCTTCTTCGCATCAGTGATGATATTTGTGAAGCAGATAATGAGTGACCTGGACAGACTTCAAGGGGAACTTGCATATAGGCCCG
>NW_017683361.1:7901-8587 GCF_001879085.1 Nicotiana attenuata
TCAAAAGAGAAGTCACGAAAACAGTTGAAGGCGGGGGTAATCCGAGTGGTCCGATATACCACGTGGTTAGCCAATGTGGTTCCAGTGCCAAAGAAAGACGGGAAAACCCGGGTGTGTGTGGATTATCGAGATCTGAACAGGGCGAGTCCCAAAGATAACTTCCCGTTACCTAACATTCACATCCTTGTTGATAACTGCGCCAAACACGAAATACAGTCTTTCGTGGATTGTTACGCAGGATATCACCAAGTGTTGATGGATGAAGAAGATGCCGAGAAGATAGCTTTCACTACACCCTGGGGTACCTACTGTTATCGGGTCATGCCGTTTGGGCTGAAGAATGCTGGGGCAACTTATATGAGAGCCATGACCACCATCTTCCACGATATGATGCATCAAGAAATAGAGGTGTATGTGGATGATGTGATCATCAAGTCACGAACTCAGAGTGATCACGTTCGAGATTTGAGAAAGTTCTTCGAACGGTTGCACAAGTATGATCTGAAGTTGAATCCAGCTAAATGTGCTTTCGGAGTCCCATCAGGCAAGCTCCTGGGTTTCATAGTCAGCAGGAGAGGTATTGAGTTAGACCCCACCAAGATAAAGGCCATTCGAGATTTACCTCCTCCAAGAACTAAGAAAGATGTGATGAGTCTGTTGGGCAGGCTAAGCTATATTAGTCAATT
>NW_017683362.1:0-1941 GCF_001879085.1 Nicotiana attenuata
TCACACGATCAGCACTTCCGTACTCAAGCCATAGGCGAAGATCCGGCCTCAAGTCCTCTAGACTGGCCCAACATAAACTCATGGAGATTACATCTCGCCCCTTGATCGGGGAATCACAAACCATCAAGACACATATAATACTGAGCGCTCGCGTGCGCATACAGACGCGTGGAAGGAATTTCAAGAGTTACTTCTCAAGTTGAATCAAGGACGCACGATAAGAATTAAAGAATGTGAAGTTTTCCTAAAGGTTCTGCAGCCTCTCGAGGATAGATACAGACGTCTCTGTACCAATCCGCGAGACTCTACTAAACCTGCTCATGACTCGTTAGACCTAGTAACCTAGGCTCTGATACCAACTTGTCACGACCCAATTCCCAACCCGGTCGTGATGGCGCCTCTCGTGAAGACAAGGCCAGCCAACAGAACAACAACGCCTCTTTCAAAAATTTTTAAACATAAATGATTAGGTAAATACAACTTAATGACAATAACAATCGATATATATACGACCCAACACAGCCCGACCGGGTGTCACAAGTCACGAGCATCTAAGGAAGTCTGAACACGACCACAGGGTCAATAATATACAGAATAAAGTTTAGAATCAAAAGACGAAGTTCGGTGCCGCGAACGCCGGCGGTCACCTTGCTCAGCTACGATAGCAAATCCTCAACCAGCTCAAACCCGCTACCGGGTAACCAATACCTGCATCTGCACGCGAGGTGCAGGGAGTAAAGTGAGTACTCCAACTCAGTGAGTAATAAAGGTAAATAATAACTGAGCAGCAAGAAATCACGAAAGGCACTCCATCATGCTATATAGAACAGTGCTAACCTTTGAGAAAACAGTAAAACCGTGAAATCCTTTAGAAAATCTATCTGGGCTCAGTTAAAACCTCTTTTGAAAATGTCTTTTTCAACAGTTAAGCAAATGAATGCGAAACAGATAGTGCAAGTCAGCACATAAGTCAGCCCCTCGGGCACAGCACTCCATCAACAAATAACACCAGGGTATCAGGTAAGCAGTGCAAGAAGTAGCATAGAAGCCAATGAAATGCGAGTGCTGAATGTCATGACACGTAATACAAACAGGAACCAATGCATGGGTGCAATGCAATGCATATGACCGCTGCGGCGTGCAACCCGAGCAATCAATATTTAACGTCGACGGCGCTCACTGGGGGTGTGTGCAGACTCCGGAGGGGCTCCTACAGCCCAAGCACAATATCAAGCCATCTCGTGGCATCAACCAAGCCCTCGGCCTCAAAATCAATGTAACATCGCTGCGGCGTGCAGCCCGAGCCATCCATAGTCCAGAACTACACATGTAAAACTGCTACGGTGCGCAGCCCGATCCATGCTCAGTCTAGAAATGCACATAAGCCACTTGGGCAATACAACATGGTAGTTCTCAGCTCAAAACGTCAATAAAATATTTTTTTAGTTTTCAAATCTTAGAAAAACGAGTGAGTTTGCAAAAGAGTATTAAAACCTTGGACCGAGATCAAATAATATGCAAAGTAATGCGAAAACAGTAATATCAATCCCTGAAGGATTCACATAGTTGGCACGAAGCCCAAACATGGCAATCAGCCCAAATTATGATGATAACAAGTAGTTTCAGTCAAATACGTAGTAATTTCATCAATCGGGACGGACCAAGTCACAATCCCCAACGGTGCTCTACCCTACGCCCGCTATCCGGCGTGCAAGTCACCTAAATACAACACTATGATGTGCAAATCCGGGGTTTCAAACCCTCAGGATATCATTTACAATCATTACTCACCTTGAACCGGTGAAATCTCTAGCTCGCGACGCCTTTGCTCCTCAAATCGGCATCCACGCGCGTCGAGTCTATCCAAAATCAGAGCGAAAACATCACAATATGCCAATGGGACATTACCTAATCGAAAATAATCGAAAAATAGCAATAATC
>NW_017683362.1:3185-8587 GCF_001879085.1 Nicotiana attenuata
AATATGCTAAGGGAATAAAGCCCAAGCGAAAACAATCGAAAAATACCAAAATTCTCGAAATTAGCAAAACCCGAGCCCCGGGCCCACTTCTCGAAACTCAGAAATTTTTACACCAATAGGTTCCTTATCTCCCCGCGAGTTCATACATACCAAAAACATCAAAATCCGCCCACAAATGACCCTTCAAATCCCAAATCAAAGGTCCAAAATTCCAAGCCCTAGTTCTTCCATTTTTAGCTTAAGTTTCCATGATTTTCTAGGTAGATTACACAATAGAATCGAGTTTTAAGTCCAAAAATCTTACCTCAAATTGTTTCCCCTTGAATCCCTCTTTAATCTTCTTCAAAAAGCTCTCAAAATGATCAACTATGGGTGAAAATAGACCCAAAATCGCGGACAAGACGACTTAAAAACATTCTGCCCAGGTCTGACTTCCCTTCTTCGCGAACGCGGTCAGACTCTCGCGTTCGTGAAGCAAAAACTCGCATTGACCAAATTTTACTCTACGCGAACGCGAAACACCTTACGCAAACGCGACGAACAAAAGAACCTCGATCCCAAATTACTCTACGCGATCGCGAGTTCCCTCTCGCGAACGGATGCACTGCATCCCAGCCTTCCGCGAACGCGAAGCCCATCTCGCGAACGCGAAGGCTAAATCCTGGCGTTCCTCAATTCCTTCTTCGCGAACGCGAGGCTCCTCTCGCGAACGCGAAGAGATAAATCTCTGCAACACTGAACCTTAAATTTCTGCAACTTTCAAACTCAAAAAATGCTCCGAATGACCATCCAAAACTCACCCGAGGCCCCCGGGACCTCAACCAAAGGCACCAACACATCTTAAAACCTTATTCAAACTTGCTCCAATCATCAAAACACCTCAAACAACATCAAATTACCCAATACACATCGAATTCAAGCCTAAGTTTCTGAAAATCTTCCAAAATACGCTTTCGATCAAAAACCCAACCAAACCATGTCCGAATGACCTGAAATTTTGCACACACATCCCAAACGACACAAAGCTATTGCAACTCTCGGAATTCCATTCCGACCCTCGGATCAAAATCTCACCTACCAACCGGAAATCGCCAAAATATCAACTTCGCCAATTCAAGCCTAATTCTACTCCGGACCTCCGAAACCCATTCCGATCACACCCTAAGTCATAAATTACCTCCCGAAGCTAACCGAACCATCGGAACTCACATCCGATCCCTCTAACACATAAGTCAACATCCGGTTGACTTTTCCAACTTAAGCCTTTTTAAAAGAGACTAAGTGTCTCAAACCTCTCCAAACTAACCCGGATTCAATCCAACTAACCCGACACCTCAAAACACGGATAAACAAAACATAAAGAAGCAGAAATGGGGGAAACGGAGCGGTAACCCATGAGACGACCGGCCGGGTCGTCACATCTTCCCCAACTTAAATAAACGTTCGTCCTAGAACGAGTCAAGAAATATACCTGAAGCCTCAAACAGGTGAGGATATCTGCTCCGCATCTCCCGCCCGGTCTCCCAGGTAGCCTCCTCCATGGGCCGACCTCTCCACTGCACCTTCATTGAAGCTATATCTTTTGATCTCAACTTCCGAACCTGACGCTCCAGAATGGCTGTTGGCTCCACATCATAAGTCAAATCATCCTCCAACTGAACCGTGCTGAAATCTAGAACATGAGACGGATCTCCAATATACTTCTGGAGCATAGAAACATGGAACACTGGGTGCACACTCAACAAGCTGGGTGGCAAGGCAAGCTCATAAGCCACCTCTCCAATTCTCCGAAGTACCTCAAAAGGCCCAATGAACCGCGGACTCAACTTCCCTTTCTTTCCAAATCTCATAACACCTTTTGTGGGCGAGACCTTCAACAGAACCTTCTCACCGACTGCGCTGTACGAACCTTCCTGTCAGCATAACTCTTTTGCCTCGACT
Organism: Nicotiana attenuata; assembly: GCF_001879085.1. Lineage (NCBI taxonomy): Eukaryota > Viridiplantae > Streptophyta > Magnoliopsida > Solanales > Solanaceae > Nicotiana > Nicotiana attenuata. Next base: position 5,127 of record NW_017683362.1, read on the forward strand.
GCGCTGTACAAAGTCTCTCTTGAATCACCTTCACTTTATCTAAGGCATCCTGAACCAAATCTGTCCTCAAAAGCCTAGCCTCACCGGGCTCGAACCAACCAACTGGAGATCTACACCGCCTCCGGTACAAAGCCTCATATGGAGCCATCTGGATACTCGATTGGTAGCTGTTGTTGTAAGCAAACTCTGCAAGCGGTAGAAACTGATCCCATGACCCTCCGAAATCAATAATACAAGCGCGTAGCATATCCTCCAATATCTGAATGGTGCGCTCGGACTGCCCGTCCGTCTGAGGGTGAAAAGCTGTGCTCAACTGTACCTGAGTACCAAACTCTCGCTGAATAGACTTCCAGAACTGGGAAGTAAACTGAGTGCCCCGATCTGAAATGATGGAAACTGGGACACCATGCAACCGAACAATCTCCCGAATATATATCTCTGCCAGTCGCTCTGAAGAATAAGTAGTACAAATAGGAATGAAGTGCTCGGACTTGGTCAGCCTATCCACAATCACCCATATAGCATCGAACTTCTTCAAGGTCCGTGGAAGCCCAACTACAAAATCCATAGTGATCCGCTCCCACTTCCACTTTGGAATATCCATCCGCTGAAGCAAGCCACCCGGTCTCTGATGCTCATATTTCACCTGCTGACAATTGAGACACCGAGCTACAAAACCCACAATATCTTTCTTCATTCTTCGCCACCAGTAATGCTATCTCAGATCCTGATACATCTTCGCGGCTCCTGGGTGGATAGAATACCGCGAGCTTTGGGCCTCCTCCAGAATCAGCTCCCGAAGCCCATCTACATTGGGCACACAAATCTGGCCCTGCATCCTCAATACTCCATCATCTCCAATAGACACATCCCTCGCATCATCATGCTGAACCCTGTCCTTAAGGACGAGCAAATGTGGATCATCATACTGGCGCTCTCTGATGTGCTCATATAAGGAAGATCGAGAAACCACACAAGCCAATATCCGACTGGGCCCCGAAATATCCAACCTCACGAATCGATTGGACAAATCCTGAACATTAACCGCAAGAGGTCTCTCCCCAACTGGAAGGTATGCCAAACTCCCCATACTCACTGCCTTTCGGCTTAAAGCATCGGCCACCACATTGGCCTTTCCCGGATGGTACAATATAGTGATGTCATAATCCTTAAGTAACTCCAACCATCTCCGCTGCCTCAAATTAAGATCCTTTTGCTTGAACAAATGGTGAAGACTGCGATGATCCGTGAATACCTCACAAGATATGCCATACAAGTAATGCCTCCAAATCTTCAACGCGTGAACTATGGCAGCCAACTCCAAATAATGAACGGGGTAGTTCTTCTCATAGGGGCTTCAACTGACGAGAAGCATAAGCAATAACTCTGCCCTCCTACATTAACACACAACCAATCCCTACTCTCGAAGCATCACAATACACGGTATATGAACCTGAAGCTGATGGCAAAACCAACAATGGAGCTGTGGTCAAAGCTGTCTTGAGCTTCTGAAAGCTTTCCTCACACTCGTCCGACCATACAAATGAAACACCCTTTTGAGTCAACTTGGTCAAGGGTGATGCGATAGATGAGAATCCCTGAACAAACCGGCGATAATAGCCTGCCAAACCAAGAAAACTATGAATCTCTGTGGCTGAGGACGGTCTGGGCCAACTCTGCACCGCCTCTATCTTCTTTGGATCAACCTAAATACCCTCGCTGGACACCACGTGTCCCAAGAATGCCACTGAATTGGGCCAGAACTCACATTTGGAGAACTTTGCGTAAAGCTTCTCCTCCCTCAATCTCTGCAATACAACCCTCAAATGCTCCGTGTGCTCCTCCTGACTACGCGAATACACTAAGATATCATCAATAAAAACTATGACAAATGAGTCAAGATAAGGCCGGAACACGCTGTTCATCAGATGCATGAATGTTGCTGGGGCATTGGTCAGCCCAAAAGACATAACCAGGAACTCATAGTGACCATATCTGGTCCCGAAGGCCATCTTAAGAATATCCGAATCCCTGATCTTCAACTGGTGATAACCTGAATGGAGATCAATCTTGGAGAATACCCTCGCTCCCTGAAGCTGGTCGAATAAATCATCAATGCGAGGCAAAGGATACTTGTTCTTAACTGTTACTTTGTTCAATTGCCTATAATCAATGCACATTCTCATAGTTCCATCCTTTTTCTTCACAAACAGAACCGGCGCACCCCAAGGTGACACACTAGGCCGAATGAACCCCTTATCCAGGAGTTCCTGAAGTTGCTCCTTTAACTCCTTCAACTCCGCTGGTGCCATACGATACGGCAGAATAGAAATGGGCTGAGTGTCCGGCACCAGGTCAATACCAAAATCAATATCCCTGTCCGGTGGCATGCCCGGCAGGTCTGCAGGAAATACCTCAGGGAAATCTCTCACAACTGGAACAGAATCAATACTGGGAGTCTCAGCTCAAACTTTCCTCACAAAGGCAAGATATGAAAGAAAACCCTTCCCAACCATATGCTGGGCTTTCAAGAAAGAGATCACTCTACTAGGAACATAATCAGTCACACCTCGCCACTCAATCCGTGTCACACCCGGAATAGCCAACGTGACTGTCTTGGCATGACAATCTAGAATAGCGCGACACGGAGATAGCCAATCCATGCCCAGAATGACATCGAAATCCACCATACTCAATAATAAAAGATCAACTCGGGTCTCCAGACCCCCAATAATCACCACACACGACCGGTACACACGGTCTACAATAACAGTATCGCCCACCGGGTAGATACATGAATAGGTAAAGCAAGAAACTCACGAGGAGTACCCAAATAATGAGCAAAGTACGATGACACACAAGAATAGGTAGAACCGGGATCAAATAGCACAGAGGCATCTCTGTGGCAGACTAAAATAATACCTATAATGACGGCGTCGGAGGCAACAACATCGGATCTGCCTGGAATAGCATAGAAATGAGCCTGACTGCCCCCTGATCGACCTCCCCCTCTGGGGCGACCCCTGGCTGACTGATCCCCACCCCTAGCTGGCTGGGCGGGTGGTAGTGGAGCAACTGGAGCTGGAACTGATGACTGGCCCCTCTGCTGAGATGAACTAGCAACACGGCGGGGACACTGCCTCCATATGTGGCCCACCTCGCCACACTCATAACAACTCCTAGGCGCTGGAGAAGGGGACTGATGAGAACCGCTCGCATCGGAGTGACCAGCGGATGCACTCGGCGCAGAAGAGCCCTGAGTAGATGGGGCACGGGATGAGCTCTGAGTTGGGAGGGCACTAAGTGAAGAATGGCCCTGGTGTGAGCTGTGGGATCCATGACCCGATGACGCCCTCGATAACCTGCGCGATCAGACTGAGCATGTCGGAACTATCGGCCTCTGCCGTGCTGAACTGCCCCCTGAAGGCCACCGATTCGTAGCTACCAGACTCATCGAGGTC
>NW_017683363.1:0-8586 GCF_001879085.1 Nicotiana attenuata
TCATTTATAATTAGGAAAACCAGTAAGAATCAGGAAAAAATGCTCTTTAAACCAGTAAACAGGTAATTGACGGATAATTATGATAAAGTAAACAAATAAAAGTTCGCCCCTTGGGCACAGTAACACCACAACCGCCCATCGGGCAACATCTCACAATAGTAACAGCTCCTCGGGCTCAACCTCACATCACACCGGGTACCCGCGCTCACTGGGGTTGTGCAGACTCCTGGAGGGGCCCCTTACGGCCCAAGCGCAATAACAAGCCATCTCGTGGCATCAAATCTAGGCCCTCGGCCTCATATCAATCAACCCACCTCGTGGCGTACATATCTCAGGCTCTCGGCCTCCAATCAGTATCAGTATCTCCTCACAATATAGGCCCTCGGCCTTACTCAGTCAAAAATCATCACAAGCCCCTCGGGCAATAGTAAAATAGTGTTTCTCATTTAAGTCTCAAAATCGAGTAAAAAAGACTGAGTAGTAAAATAGTGGAAAATAACATGACTGAGTTCAAGTAGTAATTCAAAACAGTGAGGAAATATCAAATAAAAGCCCCGAAGGGTTCAAGTAGTTGGCACGAAGCCCAAATATGGCATTCAGCCCAATAAACGATGATAACAAGTAGTTTAAATCAAATACGCGGTAAAATCATCAATCGGGACGGACCAAGTCCAAATCCCTAATAGTACACGAACCCACGCTCGTCATCGAGCGTGTGCCTCACCTCAACATAGTACTACGATGCACAATTCGGGGTTTCAAACCCTCAGAACATCATTTACAAGCATTACTCACCTCGAACCGGCTAAATCCCTAGCTCGCAACGCCTTTGCCCTTCGAATTGGCCTCCATGTGCGTCGAATCTATCCAAAATCAGAACAAATACATCACAATATGCTAAGGGAAAGCGAAAACTATCGAAAAATACCAAAAATCCCGAAATTAGCAAAACCCGAGCCCTAGGCCCACTTCTCGAAACTCAAAAATTTTTACACCAGTAGGTTCCTTATCTCCCCACGAGTTCATACATACCAAAAACATCAAAATCCGTCCACAAAAGACCCTTCAAATCCCAAATCAAAAATCAAAAATTCCAAGCCCTAGTTCTTCCGTTTTTAGCTTAAGTTTCCATGATTTTCTTGGCGGATTTCACAATAGAATCGAGTTTTAGGTCCGAAATTCTTACCTCCAAACGTTTCCCCTTGATTCCCTCTTTAATCTCCTTCAAAAAGCTCCAAAAAGACCAACTATGGAGGAAATGAGCCCCAAAATCGCGGATGAAACGAATTAAAAACAATCATTCTGCCCAGGCCTTTTTTCACATCTGCGGCACAAATCCCGCCTCTGTGGTACCGCATATTCGGCCAACCATCCGCTTCTGTGGAAATTCATTAAACCAGCCCAAACCGCATCTGCGACTCCGCAGGTGCGGTTCCCATACCGCATCTGCGGTTCCTGACCCCAACTCCTATGACCGCATCTGCGCCTTCACTTCCGCATGTGCGACACCGCACCTGCGGATCCCCAAACTGCAGGTGCGAAAACACCAGAAACAGCAATATCAGCTGCTGCAACAATTCACCAATCTCTCCGTTAACCATCCGAACTCACCCCGAGGCCTCGGGACCTCAACCAATAGCACAAACATAGCCCAACACCTTATTCAAACTTGTTCCAATCATTAAAACACCTCAAACAACATCAAATCAACCAAATCACATCGAATTCAAGCCTAAGTTTCTAAAATCTTCCGAAATACGCTTTCGATCAAAAACCCAACCAAACCTCGTCCGAATGACCTGAAATTTTGCACACACATCCCAAACCACATGACGAAGCTACTGTAACTCTCGAAATTCCATTTCGACCCTTATATCAAAATCTCGCCTACCCACCGGAAATCGCCAAAATATCAACTTCGCCAATTCAAGCCTAAATCTACTCCGGACCTCCAAAACCCATTCCGATCACACTCCTAAGTCACAAATCACCTCCCGAAGCTAACCGAACCATCAGAACTCACATCCGAGCCCTCTAACACATAAGTCAACATCCGGTTGACTTTTCCAACTTAAGCCTTCTTAAAAGAGACTAAGTGTCTCCAACTTCACCAAAACCAATCCGGATTCAATCCAACCAACCCGATACCTCAAAACACAGATGAACAAAGCAAATAGTAGTAGAAATGGGGAAAACGGATCGGTAACTCATGAGATGACCGGCCGGGTCGTCACATCCTCCCCAACTTAAATAAATGTTCGTCCTCGAACGAGTCAAAAAAAAACATACCTGAAGCCTCAAACAGGTGAGGATATCTGCTCCGCATCTCCTGCTCGGTCTCCCAGGTAGCCTCCTCCACAGGCCGACCTCTCCATTGCACTTTCACTGAAGCTATATCTTTTGATCTCAACTTCCGAACCTGACGCTCCAAAATAGCTGATGGCTCCACATCATAAGTCAAATCACCCTCCAACTGAAACGTGCTGAAGTCCAGAACATGAGACGGATCTCCAATATACTTACGGAGCATAGAAACATGGAAAACCGGATGCACACTCGACAAGCTAGGTGGAAAGGCAAGCTCATAAGCCACCTCCCCAATCCTCCGAAGTACCTCAAAAGGCCCGATGAACCGCGGACTCAACTTCCCTTTCTTTCTGAATCTCATAACACCCTTCGTGGTCGAAACCTTGAACAGGACCTTCTCACCAACCATGTAGGATACATCTCGAACCTTCCTGTCAGCATAACTCTTTTGCCTCGACCGTGCTGTACGAAGTCTCTCCTAAATTACCTTCACTTTATCTAAAGCATCCTGAACCAAATTTGTCCCCAAAAGCCTAGCCTCACCGGGCTCGAACCAACCAACTGGAGATCTACACCGCCTCGCGTACAAAGCCTCATATGGAGCCATCTGGATACTCGACTAGTAGCTGTTGTTATATGCAAACTCTGCAAGCGGTAGAAACTGATCCCATGACCCTCCGAAATCAATAACACAAGCACGTAGCATATCCTCTAATATCTGAATAGTGCGCTCGGACTGCCTGTCCGTCTGAGGGTGAAAAGTTGTGCTCAACTGTAACTGAGTACCCAACTCTCGCTGAATAGACATCCAGAACTGGGAAGTAAACTGAGTGCCCCGATCTGAATGATAGAAACTAGGACACCATGCAACCGAACAATCTCCCGAATATATATCTCTACCAACCGCTCTGAAGAATAAGAAGTACAGATAGGAATAAAGTGCGCGGACTTGGTCAGCCTATCCACAATCACCCAAATAGCATCAAACTTCTTCAAAGTCCGAGGGAGTCCAACTACAAAATCCATAGTGATCCGCTCCCACTTCCACTCAGGAATATCCATCCTCTGAAGCAAGCCACCCGGTCTTTGATGCTCATATTTCACCTGCTGACAATTGAGACACCGAGCTACAAAACCCACCATATCTTTCTTCATTCTCCTCCACCAGTAATACTGTCTAAGATCTTGATACATCTTCGTGGCTCCTGGATGAATAGAATACCGCGAGCTATGGGCCTCCTCCAGAATCAACTCCCGAAGCCCATCCACATTGGGCACACAAATCCGGCCCTGCATCCTCAATACCCCATCATCTCCAACGATCACATCTCTAGCATCATCATGCTGAAATCTATCCCTAAGGACGAGCAAATGTGGATCATCATACTGGAGCTCTCTAATGCGCTCATATAGGGAAGACCAAGAAACCACACAAGCCAATATTCGACTGGGATCCGAAATATCCAACCTCACGAACTGATTGGCCAAAGCCTGAACATCAACCACAAAAGGTCTCTCCCCAACAAGAAGGTATGACAAACTCCCCATACTTACTGCCTTTCGGCTCAAAGCATCGGCCACCACATTGGCCTTTCCCAGATGGTACAATATAGTGATGTCATAATCCTTAAGTAACTCCAACCATCTCCGCTGCCTCAAATTAAGGTCCTTTTGCTTGAACAAATGCTGAAGACTGCGATGATCACTGAATACCTCACAAGATACGCCATACAAGTAATGCCTCCAAATCTTCAACGATGAACTATGGCAGCCAACTCCGAATCATGAACGGGGTAGTTCTTCTCATGGGGCTTCAACTGGAAAGAAGCATAAGCAATAACTCTACCCTCCTGCATCAACACACAACCAATCCCGACTCTCGAAGCATCACAATACACGGTATATGAACCTGAAGCTGATGGAAAAACCAACACTGGAGCTGTGGTCAAAGCTGTCTTGAGCTTCTGGAAGCTCTCCTCACACTCGCCCGACCATACAAATGAAACACCTTTCTGAGTCAACTTGGTCAAGGGTGATGCGATAGATGAGAATCCCTGAACAAACCGGCGATAATAGCCTGCTAAACCAAGAAAACTACGAATCTCTGTGGCTGAGGACGGTCTGGGCCAACTCTGCACCGCCTCTATCTTCTTTGGATCAACCTGAATACCCTCACTGGACACCACTTGTCCCAAGAATGCCACTGAACTGAGCCAAAACTCACACTTGGAGAACTTTGCATAAAGCTTCTCCTCCCTCAATCTCTGCAACACAACCCTCAAATGCTCCGCGTGCTCCTCCTGAATACGCGAATATACCAAGATATTATCAATGAAAACTATAGCAAATGAATCAAGATAAGGCCGGAACACGCTGTTCATCAGATGCATGTGCTACTGGGGCATTGGTCAGCCCAAAAGACATAACCAGGAACTCTGTTTTAAAAGGCAGAATTGGGACTCGCCCGGGGCTCGCCCTAGGGCGGAGCACTCGTAAAACACCCCTGGGCTTATGTGTGGGACTTAGTTCCATGAGACTTACGCCTCGTCCGTCGGGGCTTACGCCCCAGACACGCCCAACACCCAGCGTACTGGGCTCGCCTAATAGAACTTTATGCATTTGTGTGTAACTAATCTTGTAAATCGTCAAACTTTCTTAATAAATCATTGACTATTCAAAATTACTTTTTTCTTAATCATAAATCATTAAGTTGAGAGTATTTATGTCATAATTAAAATAAAAATTATTGCATGTTATCCGCTAAGATTGCTATGATAGTAAATTTTAAATAAATCTTTTATTTAAAAGTATTTATTTATTAACTTTGGTTGTGTCTTTATTATATTACTTTTTATAATTATTTTCCTAAATATTATTATTTTCACGTTTACGAAATACAATACTTATTAATTTAATAGTTCAGCATTAACTAGTAGCTATTTACAAATAATTAGTTATCATGATATAGTACAGTGAATTATGTTTCACTTTATTAACTTGTTGAAACTTAAAAATAAATAATGCTAGAGAATCATATTTAAATTGTGAATTATATTTTTATATAAATTCTCTTTCGAATAGAAAGCATATTAAATAAAGGGAGTATTTAAAAAAAATTATAATATCGCAACGACGTTGCAGCTAATTTACATATTATGATATATATCATACTTTTTGTATAAATCATAGTTGAATTATAATTTATAAATATTTTAAATAGATTATTTGTTATAATTTTGTGATATGTAATTTTTATAATTATTTTTTATTTTATACTATCTTAAAATTCTTGAAATTAGTAAAATTTAAAGATCCGTGGGACTTACGCCCCATGTCTCAAGGCTTACGCCTCACCTCGCCAGAGGTAAAACGCCTCGCATCACGCCCCCGCCTTTTAAAACATTGACCAGGAACTCATAGTGACCATATCTGGTCTTGAAGGTTGTCTTAAGAATATCCGAATCCCTGATCTTCAACTGGTGATAACCCGAACAGAGATCAATCTTGGAGAATACCCTCGCTCCCTGAAGTTGGTCGAATAGATCATCAATGCGAGGCAAAGGATACTTGTTCTTAACTGTTACCTTGTTTAATTGCCTATAATCAATGTACATTCTTATAGTGCCATCCTTTTTCTTCACAAACAGAACCGGCACACCCCAAGGTGACACACTAGGCCGAATGAACCCCTTATCAAGGAGTTCCTGAAGCTGCTCTTTTAACTCTTTCAACTCCGCTGGTGCCATAGGATATGGCGGAATAGAAATGGGCTGAGTGCCCGGCATCGGGTCAATACCAAAATCAATATCCCTGTTCGGTGGCATACCCGGCAGGTCTGCAGGAAAAACATCAGGGAAATCCTTCACAACTGGGACAGAATCAATACTGGGAGTCTCAGCTCCAACATCCCTCACGAAGGCAAGATACGATAGACAACCCTTCCCAACCATACGCTGGGCCTTTAAGAACGAGATTACTCTACTAGGAACATATCAGTCACGCCACGCCACTCGATCCGTGGCACACCCGGTATAGCTAATGTGATTGTCTTGGCATGACAATCTAAAATAGCGCAACACGGAGATAGCCAATCCATGCCCAGAATGACATCGAAATCCTCCATACTCAATAATAAAAGATCAACTCGGGTCTCCAGACTCCCAATAATCACCACACACGACCGGTACACACGGTCTACAATAATAGTATCGCCCACCGGGGTAGATACATGGATAGGTGAAGCAAGAAACTCACGAGGAGTACCCAAATAATAAGCAAAGTACGATGATACATAAGAATAGGTAGAACCGGGATCAAATAGCACAGAGGCATCTTTGTGGCAGACTGAAATAATACCTGTAATGACAGCGTCGGAGGCAACATTATCGGATCTGCCTGGAATAGCATTGAAACGGGCCTGACCGCCCCCTGATCGACCTCCCTCTCTGGGGCGACCCCTAGCTGACTGATCCCCACCCCTAGCTAGCTGGGCGGGTGATGGTGGAGCAGCTGGAGCTGAAGCTGATGGCTGACCCCTCTGCTGAGATGAACTAACAACACGGCAGGGACACTGCCTCCACATGTGGCCCATCTTGCCACACTCGTAACAAATTCTAGGTGCTGGAGAAGGGGACTGACGGGAACCCGTCGCACTGGAGTGACCAGCAGATGCACTCGGCGTAGAAGAGCCTTGAACAAATGGAGCACGGGATGAGCTCTGAGCTGGGAGGGCACTAAATAAAGAATGGCCCTGGTGAGAACTGTGGGAACCATGACCCGACAATGCTCCTCGATAACCTAAGCGATCAGACTGACCCTAGTGGAACTGTCGGCCTCTGCCGTGTTGGAACTGGCCCCTTGAAGGACCACCACTATAGCTACCAGATCCTCGAGGCCTCTTGGCCTCCCTCTCCTCTCGCTCCTGGCGACGGACAGACTCAATCTCCATGGCAATATACAGAACCTCCTCGAATGTAGCACCAGTCACCCTCTCCCTGGTCATAAGGATACGGAGCTGATAAGTAAGACCATCGACAAACCTCCTGATCCTCTCTCGATTTGTCGGGACCAACCAGATGGCATGACGAGCCAACTTAGAGAATCTCAACTCATACTTTGACATGGTCATGTCTCCCTAACGCAACCACTCAAACTACCTACGCAGCTCCTCTCTGCGAGACTGCGGTACATACTTCTCCAGAAAGAGAACGGAGAACTGCTGCCAGGATAAGTGTGCTGCACCAGCAGGCCTACGCCTCTCAAAATCCTCCCACCAAGTAAAAGCAGGTCCTAAAAGTAGTGAAAGCGACCCCGCTGGTCTCCAGAATACCGGCTGTACGAAGCATCCTCTGACACTTATCTAGAAAGCCCTGGGCATCCTCGCCCTCTGCTCCGCTGAAGGTTGGAGGCTGAAGCCTCCCAAATCTCTCCAACCTACGCTGCTCGTCCTCTAGCATGACAGGAACTACATAGTCCTGAGCAGTTGCGACCGGCTGGGCTGGAGGTGCCCCAGCGTCTGAAGTCCTTGCACGACCTGCTCAAGCGTGCGGGCAGCGGGAGTCTGACTGCCTCTCCTGGCCTGTGAAGTAGCTGCGACTGTAGTAGCGAAAACCGCCTGAGCTAGGCCAGTGCAAACTGATAAGATTTGAGCCAAGGCCTACTGAAGACCCGGAATCACAATAGGCATAGCTGGTGCCTGAGCTGGTGCTGCTGGAGGGTCCACAGCTGGAACCTGGTCCTGAACTGGGGCAGCTGGTGGATCTGCAGGTGCTGCTCTCGCTGCTCTGCCTCTACCACGACCACGACCGCATCCTCGGCCTCTGGTGGCCGCAGCTGGTGGCACTGGAGGTCGTCCACCCTTTCTGGTAGCGCGTGTCCTCACCATCTGTGAGAGAATGGAACAACAGAAGTTTAGTACTCGGATCAACAAACTCGCACGATAAGAATTTCAAGAATATGAAGTTTTTCCTAAAGGTTCTGCAGCCTCTCGAGGATTAATACAGACGTCTCCGTACCGATCCGCGAGACTCTACTAAACCGCTCATGACTCGTGATACCTATGTAACCTAGGCTCTGATACCAACTTGTCACGACCCTGACCCCGAACCTAGTCGTGATGCCGCCTCTCGTGAAGACAAGGCCATCCAGTTTAATCCAATTCATCTTTTAAAGCAGTTAAACAACACAAAATAGTCTAAACATGATTTAAAAATTCTAAGTAGCGAAAATATCAAGAATAATGTGGAAATCCAACCTAGCACAGCCCTAACCGGGGTGTCA
>NW_017683364.1:0-8585 GCF_001879085.1 Nicotiana attenuata
CAGTAATAACGGGTACTATCAGTTGCAGAACTTATAACCTTCATTAAAACTTGCCTTTCTTTTGAATAACCTGACTACCCTTTTTAACCAGTACGTATTCAGTTTATTTTAGACCTTGTTATTTCATTGCTTTCTGAATTAAATAGATACCATGCCTATAGGATCCTTGTCCAGCACTTAGGCAAGCCTTAGGGTAAAGTTATAAACTGAATTTGTTCTATTAACTACAACCATCTAGCAGGCCTGATTTGGGCTTCTTATCTGAATTATGTAATAGATTAGTCTGCCTCAACCTTTAAGTTCTTCATGTTTAGTAGTTAATCAGACCCTAAACAGTATGTGTAAGGCATGCTAATTACGTGCTTCTTTGATTAAAGGGGGTATATCTGAGCCTTTGCTTGTTATGTGCTTTCCCCAACTTGCAATACATGTTTTGTATGTCGCCTTAGAGTTTTTGCCTTTGAAACTACAAATGAGCCTAATATCCCTCCCCTTTAGGATTGGTAGTCCTAAATGCCACCGGGACTGATAGGATTGGGACGGGTAATAGCATGCAATAAGTAAACAAGACCATGCCGCGCTTTAATACCTTAACGGGGTGGGAAGGGTAGATATGGATATGATGACCACGCGATAATGTCACGTGTAGCCCCTCATTGAGGAGTGATTACCGGGCATTGTGTGGGGTGATCCATATTATTAATAAACCTAGGACCCCCCTTTCCCTTTATTTCTTTGTTCTAAAATTTCAAACTCTTTCTTCTAAGTTCTTTCCAACTTTGTTTATTTGTAAACCATTATGTGAAAATCCCCTCTTATTTGAAGTTTTTATTTTCCTACATATTATTTGCACCTAAATTCACAACAATAGTTTGGCCGGGAACCACACTAGTGGATTCTGAGGGGTGCCTAACACCTTCCCCTTAGAATAATTTCAAGCCCTTACCCAATCTCTGGTTACTCAAATCAAATCTTCTTGGTGTCTTAATGCACCCTAATCATTAGGTGGCGACTCTTCAAATCAAACCCAATTCCCAAAAGGAATGAGTTGTCCTCCAAAATGTCATAAACCCGATTTCGCGAGAAAAAGGAGGCGCGACAGCATGGCGACTCTGCTGGGGATTTTTTTTAGGCTTTTACCATTTCAAGCTATTATTGTGAATTTATGATTCTTTATGCGCAACTATTTGTTTATTTCTTTTAAGCATTCAATTTCCTTTTCAACTACAAAATTGACTTGTCTTTTGTTTCTATCCTTTTTGCTTTCCTTTACTACTACTTTAAATTACGAAATTATTGTATTTACTGCTTTCTTAAACGTGCAAATACATGAAAACATGCCTTTAATTGTTTCATAATCATGTTCAACAGTATATTCCAGTCATGCCAAACAAATCCCATAGCAACGCTTATAATGAGTTATTGCGCTCTTCCGATATTATCACCCCTAAATCTGGAAAAGGCGTATTTGCAGTAAAACCAGTCGATCAACGGTGTAGTCGACGGTTCCGTGCCTTTCCCCCTTGAGTTGTCTGCTCAAGGGTACCAGTCTAAAACCCCATAGAAACCTCACTCTGTTTAATTGTGCATGCATCATGGTCAAACCTAGCCGAGTCAGTTATGTTGTCCGCATAATGACTCTTTAAGATAGCCTTGTCCAAAGTCCACTGGGTTTCCCTGAAACCCAAACGGACATTATCACGTTCTGTGCATTTATTTGGAGAACTAAATGCTTTTATACCAATTATTGATGTTTAATAGTCGAGTCAGATGGGGGAAGGGCCTAACCTTATTTTCTTACAGATAATGTGGCACGATATCCCCAGATTCGGCATGGTTACCAACATCCACCCGAGACTATTAAGCAGGCATAAAGATCTTCATTCCAGTGACCAGACTCTTGTCAGAAAATATCTAGGGAATCTACCCTCCCTCCGGGAAATTCAACCCAACAACAAAATCATAGAAGCTGCTACTCTCTTTTGGGATTGTGAAAGGTCCGTTTTCCACTTCGGGGAAATTGAGATGACACCCTTGCTAGAAGAAATAGGAGGATTAACCGTCTTGGTATGGGAGACTCCAGGTTTATTGATGCCTGAGAACCGCAAGGGCAGGGGTTTCCTCAAAATGATGTCCAGAATTGACATGCCTCAAAGAATCTTATATCCCCTTTGACTATTTGTACGAGAGGTACGGTCACAACAAATCCTACCGTTCCTATCCTGATGAATTTGCCATCAGCTCATTAGGGCATATTCATCGAAGGGTCTTTGTATTCATGTTCTGTTTTCTGGGGTTGATTGTGTTTCCAATGAAGAAAGCAAGAATCCACACCCGACTAGCCATGGTCACTAAAACCTTAATGGAAGGAATTGGAGGGCAACCATTCAGCATCGTGCCCATGATCGTCGCAGAAATATACCGAGCCCTAGAAAAGTGTCAACGGGGAGCTAGTCACTTCGAAGGTTGCAATTTGCTACTTTAGTTGTGGCTCGTGGAGCATCTACAAAAGGGTGAATACCGATAAGGGATGCAACGAAGGGACTGGGACGATCATATCGCTTTCCATCACCCAAAGCGAATGAATTATATCCCTGATACGTTTGCTCAGCCAGAGGATGACAAATGATGGTTCGAGCTATTTGATAATCTGACCGAGGAGCAAGTACAATGGATGTTCGACTGGTTTCCGACTGAAGAATTCATCGCCTGGTCCAGAGACGCACCTTTTCTGATATTGATCAGTCTGAGAGGAACATACCCTTACGTCCCTCTCCGAGTTATGAGGCAAGCTGGTAGGAAGCAGGTTGTACTCAGGGTCGTCAAGATGAGTCACTTTCGAGCTGACTTCCAGGCTGATGATAGTCCTTACAAGTGTCAAGCTCAGCATATGTGGCACTGCAAGATCGTCATGGGGAAAGATACCATCGAACCAGATAGATACCACGCCGGTTTTACTCCCTACTATTCCGACTGGTTTGAAGATAATCATAATGGTCTGAGTCAACCTGGGTTCGTTCGAGGTCACAGGATCATAGATGAAAAGGCCAAGGCACAGGTCAAATACAATCAACTATGCAAGAGAATCCGGGAATGCGAAAGTGAGCACCGTGAGATACAGGAAGCCAATCAAAAGTTAATTGAGGAATGGAAGGACATGGCCGTCAATGCCAACAAGCGACTAGGATACCTGGAGCGAGGCATAGCGGAGCTGGAAAGAAGGTTTCTCAAGAGGGTCGAAGATTGTCAGAATGCTGAGGGGAACGAAGGCGGACATCTAGCCAGAGCCTACCTGCTGCTGGGACTGCGCGAGTTAGGGAAGCTGTTCGATGGAGCCAGGGATGCCGAATCTGGGGAAGGTCCTTATGGGACCAAATAGATAGGAGTTTTCTTCTTTTTTGTGAAATGTAATAAGGCCAATGGCCATTAGCAACTTTCATTTCCTATTATTTAGTGTCGATTCCGGATTCGTCTGCTTTTTGTCAATAAAATGAGGCATTTAGCATTTAAATTTCTCCAAATCAACTTGTTCCTAGGCCTACCTCGGGCATAAAGAGGTCCCCAAATTAGGACACGCTTTATATTTCCGCACTATGTGTTTAAAGATTGCAACATTTTTATATTATCCTCACTTACTTGTTACCTTTTTTATTTTACTTTTTATTTATTCCCCTCCCCCCAAAGGTTAGTTCGTGAACTCTGGCAACATCATCCTATTTTACGAGATCCAGGGGCCCTCCACCGACTCCTCCTCTTAGTCCTATCAGACACAAGAACAAAGGGAAAATGAAAGATTTGAACAACACCAGAAAAGAGAACTCAACTGAACGGGTAGAGGTCACTCATGGTCACGGTACTCTGGTCCCCAAGGAAAATGCATCCCAACTGGAACAAAAGCTGCTGAAATTTCAAGAAGAACTTGACCAAGTTCGGAATCTGGCAAATCAATCATTTTCCCTCACCACTCCAGATGTTAATTTCCCAAATGCTCCGAATCTTGTACCTCCATAAAATATCCCAAAGCAACAAAACCATCCCACTCCTCATCACCACTGCAACACCTGCCATACCTCAAATAACACCCCACTGCTCATCCCAGAACTCCAGAACTCCTTAAATGACCACTGCCACACCCAACATAATACCTCCATCTACGTGGAGACTGTGCCGCACTCCACCCCTCCCATCTCAAACACACCCGAGTCTGATGATAAATATTTGCTTATCAAGAATCTGGCCGAAGAACTTAAAAGGTTGACTAGCAGAATTTAGGGCGTTGAAGGAAGTAAGGGAATCGAAGGGCTGAACTACGAAGATCTTTGCATACAGCCCGATGTCGAACTGCCCGAGGGGTACAAACCTCCTAAGTTCGAGATGTTTGATGGTACAGGTGATCCCAGGGTCCATTTGAGGACATATTGTCACAAGTTGTTTGGGGTAGGAAAAGACGAGAGAATCCGCATGAAGCTATTCATGAGGAGTCTAAAAGGAGATGCACTATCCTAGTACAAAGTTGGGTCGGTATGGCCTCTAATTTCATGGACACGTTCAGATTTAACACAGAAAATGTGTCGGATGTGTTCTACATTCAAAATCTTAAGAAGAAACTTATAGAAACATTTCGCGAGTATGCTACTTGCTGGAGGTCGGAAGCCGCTAAAGTCATACCTGCCTTGGAGGAGGAACAAATGAACAAATTCTTTGCCTGGGCCCAAGCCCACAATATTATGAGAGGCTGATGATGATCGAGGGCCACGAATTTTTTGACATTATCAAGCTGGGAGAAAGGATCGAAGGGGGCATCAAAAGCGGTATGGTTACGAATTTCGAGGCCTTGCAAGCTACAAACAAGGCCTTACAGTCAGGCGGTGTTCCAAGAAAAGGGACGTAGTAGCCATAATGGTGGCACAGAGAATCAAATCTCCCGTCAAATACCAAACATACCCAAACTACCAAGCACCCTCACCCTCTTACCAACTCCACCACTCACCTATCAATCACCTCCCACCACTCTCCTATCAATCACCTCTTATAATCTGCTGTTTAGGGCGACCCTGGATTCATGCTGCTGGGGCCGTAGCGTCAACACTACATCAGGCAGTGAAGTTTGAGTGGAATCATCAGGAGGTGATCATTCACGGCGACGGTAGCAATCCCATATACAATCGCCAGACCATCCCAACAATCGGAGGCAGAAGAAAGATAGGTGGGGAGACCTATCACCACATCGAGCGACTTAACGCCATTGACAGGGACAAATGGTGGGACAACAAAATTGAAAGCATATTGAACTGGAGCAGATACGAAGCTGGCAAGGGACTCGGCAAGAACCTCCAAGGAATCGCTAAGCCTATCAATTTAAAGAAACATGGCACCACCTTTGGTCTGGGATATGAGTATACCTGGGAGGAATTCAACAACTGGTCGCCACCATGGCGCGGTCCTTACTTTCCGTTGGAGCAGCCAATACCATGCTTGGAACAGACTTTCCAACCGGCCGAAGTTATCTATGGGTCAGAAGAAGAGGAAGCACTGGCAGCAGTGAGGAATTTGTTCCTGGAAGACAATGATATGGATTGTTGTGTCGTTCTCGAGGAGGAGGGGGAGGAAGGCCCTTCCATACAGGCTGTAAGCAGAGGAGCATGCCTCAATAACTGGACCGTCAGAACCACCAGAGCCCGGCGAGCCTCGGGGTAGCAAGGCTGAACAAGCATCATGCACTATCTTTTACTAGTTGACTTTCCTTTCGCATTTTTTTTAAATTTCGCAATAAGATCTTCAATGTTCAAAACAGTTATGGAATTTATCAAAGCATTTCGATTTTCCTTATAAATCAATACTTTTATTATTTTCTCTTATTACTTTACTTATACAACATTACTATTACTTATCTTGATGAACCAAGGACTGTGACATGCAATGAGACAACGCAACAAACAGACACAGACTCAGAGGAAGATGACATACCAGAAGAGATTGTCAAGGAAGTTGAGAATTTCAAAAATAGACTGAAGTCCAACCTGGACGAGACTGAGATTGTTAACCTGGGAGATGCAGAAAATGTCAAAGAAACACGAATCAGCGTTCACTTATCGTCATCAGAAAAGAAGGAGTATACAGAATTTCTAAGAGAATAAGAGGACATATTCGCCTGGTCGTACGAAGACATGGCTGGTCTGAGTACATCTATTGTGGCACACAAACTGCCAACTGATCCGACATGTCCACCGGTAAAGCAGAAGCTTAGAAAATTCAAACCTGATATGAGTTTGAAAATCAAGGAAGAAGTCACCAAGCATGTCAAAGCCAAAGTTCTCAGGGTAGTGGAATACCCAACATGGTTAGCTAACATTGTGCTAGTGCTAAAGAAAGACGGGAAGGTCAGAGTCTGTGTCGACTACCGAGATCTCAACCGGGCCAGTACGAAAGATGACTTTCCTTTGCCAAACATACACATTCTGATCGACAATTACGCCAAACATGAATTGCAATCATTTGTGGATTGTTTCGCTGGTTATCATCAGATCTGGATGGACAAGGAAGATGCTGAGAAAATGGCTTTCATTACGCCATGGGGAATGTACTGCTACAAGATGATGCTGCTTCGGTTAAATAATGCAGGGGCCACCTACATGAGGGCTATGACCACCATTTTTCATGATATGATACACAAGGAGATCGAGGTGTACGTAGATGACGTTATCGTCAAGTCCAGAAGGGCCACTGATCACATGGAAGATTTGAGGAAGTTCTTCAACAGATTGCGAAGATATAACCTAAAGCTGAATCCCGCAAAGTGTGCATTTGGGGTTCCTGCCGGGAAATTGCTTGGGCTTATTGTGAGTCACAAGGGAATAGAACTGAATCCATCAAAGGTCAAGGCTATTCAGGAACTTCCACCACCAAAGAACAAGAAGGACGTGATGAGTTTCTTGGGAAGGCTTAACTATATCAGCCGATTCATAGCACAGTCCACGGTCGTCTGTGAGCCGATCTTCAAGATGCTGAAAAAGGATGCCGCCACCAAGTGGACTTATGAATGCCAGAAAGCTTTTGAAAGGATCAAGGAATACCTGTCAACACCACCAGTCTTAGTCCTGCCTGAGCCAGGTAGACCTCTTCTACTCTACATTGCAGTGTTAGATGGTGCCTTCGGTTGCGTCCTGGGGCAGCATGATGAAACGGGGAGGAAAGAGCAGGCCATTTACTATATCAACAAGAAATTCACTCCGTACGAAGCCTGGTATTCCCTGTTAGAACGCACCTGTTGTGCTTTGACTTGGGTAGCCCAGAAGCTGAGACATTACTTCTTTGCCTATACGACGAATCTCATATCAAGGATGGACCCTTTGAAGTACATTTTTCAGAAGCCCATGCCCACCAAGCTAGCCAAGTGGCAAATCCTGTTGAGCGAATTCGACATTGTCTACATAACTCAGAAGGCAATCAAGGGACAGGCACTAGCAGATCACCTTGCCGAAAATCCCGTGGATGGAGAATACGAACCCCTGAAGACGTATTTTCCCGATGAAGAAGTATCATTCGTAGGAGAAGATATTGCAGAATCCTATGATGGTTGGAGAATGTTCTTCGATGGAGCAGCAAATTTCAAAAGAGTCGGCATAGGAGCAGTCCTAGTACCAGAAACCGGTCAACATTATCCGGTGTCCGCTAAGCTCAGGTTCCCATGAACTAACAACGTGGCCGAGTACGAAGCCTGCATCTTAGGGCTCAAGATGGCCATTGACATGAACATTCAAGAGCTGCTCGTAATCAGGGTTTTAGACCTACTCATACATCAGGTCCGAGAAGAATGGGCAACCAAGAACTCTAAGATACTCCCATATCTTCACCACGTACAGGAGCTGAGAAAGAGGTTCACAAAGACAAAATTCCGACATGTCCCCAGAATCTAGAATGAGTTCGCCGATGCATTGGCTACCCTGTCGTCCATGATACAACATCCAGACAAAAACTTCATTGATCCCATTCCAATAAAGATCCATGATCAACCGACTTACTGTGCCCATGTTTAGGAAGAAGCAGACGGAAAGCCTTGGTTTCATGATATCAGGGAATATTTGACAAAAGGAGAATACCCAGAATTTGCAAATACTACTCAGAAGCGCACACTGCGAATGTTGTCTAACAATTTCTTTCACAACGGAGGAATCCTGTATAGGAGGACTCAGGATTTGGGATTACTAAGGTGTGTCGACGCAAAGGAAGCATCTAAACTGCTAGAAGAAATCCATGCTGGGACATGCGGTCCACATATGAACGGTTTTGTCTTAGCCAAGAAGATACTCCGGGCTGGTTACTTTTGGATGACTATGGAAACGGACTGCATCCAGTACGTCCGGAAATGCCACCGCTGTCAGGTACATGCAGACATGATAAAGGTACCTCCAAACGAGCTTAATGCAACGAGTTCACCATGGCCTTTCGCCGTTTGGGGAATGGATGTTATTGGACCAATTGAGCCTGCCGCTTCCAATGGACACTGATTCATCCTAGTAGCAATTGACTATTTCGCCAAATGGGTCGAAGCAGCATCTTACAGAGCAGTAACTAAGAAAGTCGTG
>NW_017683365.1:0-8583 GCF_001879085.1 Nicotiana attenuata
CTTTGGATTGTTATCAATAGAGGAGGGTGCATCATTGGTGGATGATTCAGAGTGGTGTTCTATCCCTGGAGATGTGACACTTTCAGGACCTTGTCCAATGTTTGTAGGGGAAACTTGACTGCTGTCCTCAGAGTAGTTAGGAAATGAGACTGTTTTAAGGACAGCAGGGAAGGAGGCATCATTAGAACTTAAGGAAAAAGGAAAGATATTTTCATGAAAGATTACATCTCTAGAAATGTGAATTCTCTTGGTGGCTAGGCTTAGCACTTTGTATCCTTTGGTGCCAAAGGGATATCCAAAAAAGATATGTGGGTTGGTTCTTGGTTCAAACTTATCTCTGTATATTTTGGGCACAGTAGGGTAGCAGAGGCAGCCAAAGCTTCTCAAATGGGAATAATTGGGCTTCTTTTGGTATAGCAATTCAAAAGGACACTTGTTGTTAAGGTAAGTAGTGGGCAGCCTATTAATTAGATAGGTGGCTGTCAGAATACATTCTCCCCAATATCTGGTTGGGAGTTTGGACTGGAACATGAGAGCCCTGGCAGTCTCAAGAAGGTATTTATGTTTTCTCTCTACTACACCAATTTGTTGTGGCGTATAGGGACATGTCTTTTGATGTATGATTCCTTTAGATTGGTAAAATGAAGAGGCTTCATGGCTGGTAAACTCCAAGCCATTATCAGATCTAATGGTTTTTATAGATATATTGAATTAATTTTCAATCATAGCCACAAAGGCTTTCACAGCCTGAAGAGCATTACTCTTGCAACTCAATAGATGTGTCCAAGTGGATCTACTGAAGTCATCCACAAGTGTAAGAAAATATTTGCAGTTGTCATGGGTGGTTACATGGCAAGGCCCCCATATATCTATATGGACCAGTTCAAACAATTTGGATGTGGTGCTGGTTCTTTGAGAAAATGGGAGTCTGGTTTGTCTTGCCATAGGGCATATAGGACAAATGAAGGGTTGTCTTGGTGCAAACTTAGCTGGGATTGAGGATATTCCTTTCATCTTAACAAAAGGAACATGACCAAGCCTAGTGTGCCACAGAGAATTTACATCATGTTTATCAAACACACATGAGGACTCATTCTTATTATTTGAAATGAAAATATCTACAGATTGAGGAGTGTGATATGAATGAGCATGACTAATAGACTCATGACTATTTACATTGGGAGCAGGAATACAATTGCAGTAAGAAACTGAAACAGTAGAAGGCAAAGTGGTCTTTTTACCCCTCAAGCACCTGGAACAGAGATAATACAGACCCTCTTTGCTGTTACCAATCACCTGAGGCCTCTTCACTGAAGGGGCCTGCAACAGACAAAGAGTATCACTGAACAATACAAGACATCTAAGATGTACTGCAAGGGAGTGAACAGAAATCAAGTTATACTTGAAAGATGGAACATGAAGAACCCTATATAGGATAATGTTTTAAGAGAGTATCACATCTCCAAATTCAAGAACTTTCACTCTATAACCATTTGGTAGACTTATTAATAGAGGATAGGGTAATCTAGTGATGTTAGTGAGTGCATGTTTATTAAAGGTCATATGGTTAGATGCTCCTGAGTCTATGATCCAAAGGTCAGCCTTTGATTCAAAGAATTTGCATGAAGGCTTGTCAAAATCAATAGAAAAAGTACAGACAACAATACCTGCAAAGTTGCACTGCCAGTGGTGATGTTGCTATTGCTGGAAGATCCTCCCACATGTCCTACTTGAAAATGCTGCAGCAGGGTCATTATCTGCCCATATTGCTCTTTTGTTAGGTTGACATTCTGATTCTCATCTTGCAGGTTCTGATTATCTCCACTCTCATCAATTATATCAGCTGGAGTCCCATGTACATTTGCCACAGACCCTTTTCCCCTATTGAACTTGTAGTTTTGCTTGTTCCCCTGATTGTATGGCTATGCATTGGCACGATTGAGGTTCTGATTGTTGTAGAATTGCCTTGAGGGTATCCATGCAACTTGTAGAACTTTTCCCTCGTATGTCCTGGTCTCTTACAGTAATCACAGAATGGGCGACCTTTATTATTGTTGTTAGATGTATAATGTGTCTTGAAGTTCCTGGCTCCAAATGGACTTTGATGCTGTGAATTTGCATTCACATGCAATGAAGTAGAATCTAGATTCAGCTGACTATTGGGCTTGAATTCCCTTTGTTTTTCTCCTTGTATCAACAGGGAAAAGGCCTGAGCCATAGAAGGCAAAGGCTTCATCATGAGAATGCTTCCTCGCACTATTGTGTAGACCTCATTTAGTCCCATCAGAAATTGGATAAGTCTTCGATCTTGTTCTGCCTTATGCATGGTCTCATTTGCCCCACATGTGCAATTGCAGCTGCATTGAGACTTGACACTCAAAGTGTTCAGTTCCTCCCACAGTCTCTTCATTCGCGTATAGTACGTAGTAATGTCTAAGGAACCTTGTGCAAGGTCATTGATCTCCTTCTGAATCTGATACAATTTTCTCCACTCGTTTGATCATAACGATCCTCTAATTCCCTCCACAACTCAGTTGAGTCATTCACATATTCCATACTATCAGAAATCTCCTTAGCGAGGGAATTGAGGATCCATGAGGTCACCATATCATCACACCTCTCCCACTGGCGTAATTGAGGCAAATCGGGCTTAGGTTTTCTAGATTCCCCATTTATAAACCCTAATTTATTCTTAACTGACAAAACTCGTAACACGCTCCGTCTCCATGAGCGATATCCAGTTTCGTCAAACGGAACTGGTACTAAGGTCATTACAGGACTATCAGAAGGATGAATGTAAATGGGATTACCAGTATCGATGACCAATTGGTCATTTCTGCTCGTGCTAGGGCTCGTTTCTTCACTTTGGTCGATAGCCATGTGCGAGGTTCCAATTTGATGAAATTGTGAGGTATAAAATCCTCAATTGAATCAGAGATCGTCAATTTTGAGACGAATTTCAGAATTGGGAGGAAAAACAACGACCGAAGCTTTGGAGATCGACGAAGTTCAAGTAAGATTCAGAACTAGATTTTAAAATGCTGAGAGGGATTCGA
This sequence comes from Nicotiana attenuata, assembly GCF_001879085.1. Lineage (NCBI taxonomy): Eukaryota > Viridiplantae > Streptophyta > Magnoliopsida > Solanales > Solanaceae > Nicotiana > Nicotiana attenuata. Next base: position 3,057 of record NW_017683365.1, read on the forward strand.
ACTGATACCCGTGCTCTGATACCATAACAAAACCATAACAAAACCATACATGCAAGCTCAGATCTGCTGAACTCCCATGGAGTCTTCTGGAAGGTTCTGAGAGAAGAGGAGGGAAGGAGTAGAGAGAGCAGATGAACGGAGAAATATTTTGCGTATAAAAATGAACCTTCATCTTATTTCTGCAACTGTACAAGTATATATATACATGTTGACCAATTGACTAAACTAATGACTAACTAAGCTACTAACTAAACAAGCTAAGCATAAGCTAACTAAGTATACAACACAATAAAGAATGTACAAACAATAACTAAACTCAATATTTGTATTTATTAATACCATAAAAAAATCTAAAACGAGAATTAAAATAGAAGGAAAGGAGCATAAACTTTTATCTTGACATCCGTAAATTGATGGTAGGAAAAACATTAGTAATACATAATCTGTACAATTTAATTCTCGTGTTAGAGTTGTCGGACTATATTTATCCTATCTTAGCCCTTTATTTTAATTGGGCAAAAATCTTAGATAACCTCTTTAACTTGGTATGTTTTGTAAAATAAACATATAAACTTATGGGGTGATCAGATAGACACTTGAAATCATCAAAAGTGTAACTTTTAAACATCTCTGTCTAACTTGGCATACCACGTATTGTATGTTGGACTTCAAAGGCATTGAGCTTCAAAGACTTTAAGCATTGGGCTTTAAAGTATAAGAGTGTGAATTGGAAATGGTGGGAAATAAAAATTTGAATGAAGTGAGCTTTTGACCTGGACTTTGTCCCTCATTGGTGAGGGACAACTACATTTGTGTGCTTATATATGGAATCACTTCTTAAAGCTCTTAAAAGGAGTTGAAGAGAATGAACCCTCGCGCCGTCGTCGTCGCTCGCTCGGCTCGGCTCGGCTTCGGCTTTGGATTTGGATTTGGATTTGTCAAATGATCGATCGATAAAATTATTTTTTGGAAAAAATTTATTTAATTAATTATTTAATAATTAATTAAATGCCAGATCACTGCTGAAGATTCAGAAGGATAGTCTGGTCGCGGTCCTGGCGTAACCGCGGTAGGACCGCGCCAGAACCCTGCTGTAGATTCAGAGGACCACTCTGGCCGCGTAACCGCGGTAGGACCGTGTAACCGCTGTAGGACCGCGGCAGGCCGCGTAAACTTCTGAAAAGACACCTTTTCCAGAACAAACATTACACCTCTTCCAATAATTGCCTATAAATTCTGAGGCATGGCTTCGTTTTTAACACACCAAAAACATTACAGAACTTCCTTCTTTCTGAAAATACTGCATTTTAATTCGCAGTCTCTCTCTCTCAAATCCGTAAGTGTGATTTTGCTCCGTTCTTTAAGTTCGTGGGTATCCTGCAGTTTGTATTGCCACTGTTGCAGGAAGGTTTATTCCGTTTTATCCTGGGAGGATTTAATCCATTACCTTGGCAACGTGTGAGGGGATTAATATTCCTTAAGGACACACAAGCAAATTGTGGACTCGGAATATTTCTTAATCTTTACTGTTTTTCCAGTTTCTTTTATTCTTCTAACAATTTTCTGATTTTGTGTTTTATCACAGTAGCAACAACAAGCTTAAGGAATTTTATTTTATACTAATGTTTCTGTGTTGAAATATATATTAAAACTGTTATCTATATTTATATATTGTTTTGGAGATTAAAGCTTTCGTGCTTTCTACTCCAATAATTGTTCTGTCCGATTTAAAGTATATCAAAACTTTACCGAAATAATAAACGTCCGGGTTTGAAGTATATAAAACTTCACCATTGTTAGATGTTGTATGTTTGGTTTGGTATTCAGTTTGAAGATATCAAAACTTCACTGATTAAACCAAGTTCTGTTTTGTTTCCAACTTTACAGAAAAATGACGAATGAAAACCAAACTAATGGAAATGTTGCGGGAACGGGTGCTACTGTTACAAATGTGGCTGCCTCGTCAAGCCGTTCAACTCCTGCTCCTGCTCATGCTATGGCACCAGCAGAAAAACCCGGAAAATTTTCCGGTATCGACTTCAAACGCTGGCAAATGAAGATGCTCTTTTATCTTACTACGTTGAGTTTGCAGCGATTCATCAAGGAGGATCCTCCGGTCCTGGCTGAAAACACTCCAGATGACGAACGATGTGTTGTAACTGAAGTATAGAAACATTCTTGTGCAAGAACTACATCTTGAGTTGTTTGGAAGATAGCCTGTACAATGTCTATAGTGTCATGGAAACATCAAAAGCGTTATGGAATGCGCTTGAGAAAAAGTACAAGACTGAGGATACCGGACTTAAGAAGTTCGTGGCTGCAAGGTTTTTGGATTTCAAGATGATTGACACTAGGTCGGTCATAACTCAAGTCCAAGAATTACAAGTTATTGTGCATGACCTCCTTGCTGAAGGTATGGTCATTAATGAGGCCTTTCAAGTTGCCGCTTTCATTGAGAAGTTACCTCCGTTGTGGAAGGACTTTAAGAACTATCTAAAACACAAGCGTAAGGAAATGACGCTTGAAGACTTGATTGTTCGTTTGAGGATAAAAGAAGGCAACAAAAATGCTGAAAAGAAGTCACGTGGAAACTCGACAATAATAAGGGCTAACATTGTTGAGGAGGCGCCACAAAACAAGAAAAGAAAGAAGGCTTCTGGACCAAAGAATTACCCAAGCAAGAAATAGTTCAAGGGTAATTGCCACAATTGTGGAAAGTCTGGGCATAAGGCCATGGACTGTCGTGCACCAAAGAATGATAAGAAGAAAAAGAATCAAGCTAACATGGTTGAAAATGCTGAAGAAATGGAGGACTTGTGTGTCATGTTGTCTGAATGCAACTTGGTAGGAAATCCTAAAAAATGGTGGATAGATTCTGGAGCCACCCTCCATGTTTGTGCTAACAAGGAGTTATTTTCTTTTTATGCCCCCGCAGGACCCGACGAGACAATTTTCATGGGAAATTCGTCTACAGCGAAAATTGAAGGAGTTGGCAAGATTGCGTTAAAGATGACGTCGGGAAAAATAGTGACTCTAAACCAAGTTCTCCATGTTCCAGAAATTCGCAAGAATCCTGTGTCTACCTCACTTCTTGTCAAGAATGGATTCAAATGTACTTTTGTTTCTAATAGTGTTGTACTAAGTAAGAATGATATGTATGTAGGAAAATGTTACCTGAATGAGGGCCTTTTTAAGCTAAATGTAATAGCATTTCCTATCAATAAAGTTAATGCTTCTTCTTACTTACTTGAGTCAAACACTTTATGGCATTCACGCTTAGGTCACGTCAACTTCAAAACGTTGCGAAATATGATAAATTTAGAAGTATTGCCAAAATTTGATTGCATTAATTCCAAATGTCAAATATGTGTGGAATCAAAGTATGCTAAGCATCCTTATAAGTCCGTTGAAAGGAATTCAAGTCCTTTAGGCTTAATTCACACAGATATTTGTGACATGAAGTCAACACCATCTCGCGGTGGGAAAAAGTATTTTATTACTTTTATTGACGATAGCACGAGATATTGCTATGTTTATTTACTTAATAGTAAAGATGAGGCAATTGATGCTTTCAAGCAATACAAGAGTGAAGTTGAAACACAACTAAGTAAAAAGATCAAAATGATAAGAAGTGATAGGGGTGGAGAATATGAATCTCCTTTTGAAGAAATATGTTTGGAAAATGGCATTATTCACCAAACAACTGCCCCTTACTCTCCACAATCTAATGGAATTGCAGAGAGAAAGAATCGAACGTTGAAAGAGATGATGAATGCGTTGTTGATAAGTTCTGGTTTACCACAGAACTTGTGGGGGGAAGCTATACTTACAGCTAACCGAATAATCAACCGTGTACCTCATAGTAAAACACAGTTCATTCCTTATGAAAAATGGAAAGGAAGGAAGCCCAGCTTGAAATACTTCAAAGTGTGGGGGTGTTTAGCTAAGGTACAAGTTCCTAAACCTAAAAGGGTTAAGATAGGTCCAACAACGGTTGATTGTGTATTTATTGGATATGTAACTAATAGCAAGGCATATCGTTTTCTAGTTCATAAGTCAGAAAATCCTGAGATTCACGTTAATACGATAATAGAATCAGATAATGCTGAATTCTTTGAAACTATTTATCCGTATAAAAAGGAAAGTGGAGTGACCTACCAAAAGTCAAAACGACCTCGGGAGGAAATAACAGATGGTATGCCTAATGAGGAAAATCCGAGAAGAAGTAAACGTCAATGACATCTACTTTATTCGGTCCAGATTTTCTAACTTTCCTCCTAGAAAATGAGCCTCGTACCTTCAAGGAAGCAATGTCTTCCTCAGAAGCACAATATTGGAAAGAAGCTGTCAATAGTGAAATAGAATCCATATTGAGCAACCATACCTGAGAATTGGTTGATCTTCCTCTAGGTAACAAAACATTGGGTTCTAAATGGATTTTCAAGAAGAAAATAAAAGACGATGGTATTATTGACAAATACAAGGCAAGACTTGTTGTCAAAGGATTTAGACAGCGAGAAGGTCTTGACTATTTTGACACATACTCGCCGGTAACAAGAATTACTTCCATTCGGATGCTAATAGCGTTAGCCGCCTTGTATGGTCTTCAAATTCATCAAATGGATGTAAAAACAGCCTTCTTAAATGGTGATCTAGAGGAAGAAATTTACATGAACCAACCTGAAGGGTTTGTGGTTCCGGGAAAAGAAAAGAAGGTGTGTCGACTTGTTAAGTCCCTTTATGGACTAAAACAAGCACCCAAGCAATGGCATGAGAAATTTGACCAAACAATGTTGTCTAATGGCTTTAAGATTAATGAATGTGATAAATATGTTTACATTAAGAACATTCCAAATCATATAGTCATTGTTTGCTTATATGTTGATGATATGCTAATAATGAGCAAAGGTATTGCCGACATTCAAGCTACTAAGCGTATGCTTGCTAATAAGTTTGATATGAAAGACTTAGGAGTTACCGATGTAATTCTAGGAATTAAAATCCAGAGGACTCCTCAGGGTCTTGCTTTGTCTCAATCACATTACGTGAAAATGGTACTTGAAAAATTCAAACACTTGGAATTTAGAAGTGCAAGAACTCCAATTGACTTAAATCATCATCTTATAAAGAATAAAGGTGAAAGTACGTCTCAATTGGAGTATGCTCGTGTGTTGGGAAGCTTAATGTACATCATGAACTGTACACGACCTGATATAGCTTGTGCAATAAGTAAACTTAGTCGATTCACAAGTAATCCAAACAAACATCACTGGGTGGCAATGAAACGAGTTCTGGGATATTTGGAATATACCCAAGACTACGCTTTGCACTACAATAAATATCATGCGATTATCGAAGGATATAGTGATACAAATTGGATAACCGGCTCAACAGAAATAAAGTCCATAAGTGGATATGTTTTTACTGTTGGTGGAGGAGCAGTATCTTGGAAGTCTTCCAAACAAACGTGCATCGCTCGCTCTACAATGCAATCAGAGTTTATAGCTTTGGATAAAGCCGGTGAAGA
>NW_017683366.1:0-7915 GCF_001879085.1 Nicotiana attenuata
TGCTTATCATTGGCCATAAAGAGCCTTTATTAATTTCGACATAACTGTTAGCCCTACCCCGATCGCCCCCGATAGCTCGTTACCGAGCTACTGGATCGACCTCGAAGCCCCATATCGACAAGCTCGAGGCCTCGATTGTCAGCCTCTCGGTTTGATTATCATCTCATTTTTAGCTCGTACTTCGTCTCTAAACTTCATATACGTAGAACATCTGCTTAACAACTAGCATAAAAATAGATCACATATTTTTAGAGTCCTATCAGCAAATTTAATTGTTATTACAATTTTCACGGTAAACAGTTTGGCGCCCACCGTGGGGCTAAAAATAATAGTGATTATTTTCTTGCTGGTTTCATTACACAACACAAGCTATCTTTCACGCTTTTCTTCTCCAAGATCTTCAAGTTTCAGGTCGAAATGCCTAACTCAGTAAATAAAGGCGAAAACAGCTATCTCGAGAACCGCGGAGGAAAGGGTATGCTATTCCAGGTGCCGGTATACCACCACAGAGCCTTGTGAGTACCTTGAAGCCAATCCCCCAGGATATGACCTCACGCGACGCCCAATGCGTCAACACCGTTTCTCGCATTCTCCAAAGAGCGCATCAAAAAATCCCATGGGAAACTCAACAAAATCCAACCTGGGCAAAGGGAGAAATTCCTCGGCACGTCGTTGATATGATTATCGGAGGGACCAACGTTCCCCAGGGGCCCGTGATCAAACGGACAAAAATATCTGCCGCGGAAGAAGCACCGATCCGAGGTCGCGTGACCGGAGACACCCTCGCGTTTAGCGAAGAGGATTTCGAGACCTTGGCAGAACCACATAACGACGCGCTGGTAATTTCATTTCTTTTAAGCAACATTCGAGTTAAATGTGTGCTCGTGGATCCAGGCAGCTCCGCCAACATACTCCGCCAACATAATCAGATCGGAGGTAGTAGAACAGCTTGGGCTGGTCGATCGGGTCATACCCGCCTCCTGGGTCCTCCACGGCTTCAACATGACCGGCGAAATAACAAAAGAAGAAGTCACCTTCCCGGTCGACACGTCCGGCACGATTCTGAACACCGAGTTCCAAGTCATCGGCGGCGACATGAGGTACAATGCATTGCTCGACAGACCATGGATACACAACATGAGAGAAGTACCGTCGACCCTGCACCAGATGATAAAATTCCCCACGAGGGATGGCATAGAGACCATATATGGAGAACATCAGGCGAAATGTTTGCGGTTTACCATGAGGCACCGACACTGAAGCACTCGATCTCGGATGAGTCTAAGAGCATACAGACCCCAGAGGACGACGAAGAAGATTTCTTCGCTCCCCGAACCTTCGTTGCCCCCGAAGAGTCGGATGCGACAAAGTCAACGATCGAAGACCTGGAGCAGACTGTCTTGAACAAATACCTCCCAGATCGTAAGGTATACCTGGGAACGGGATTAACCCCCAAACTCAGGAAAAAGTTCATTCAATTTCTATTTAACAATGTCGACTGTTTTGCCTAGTCCCACTTAGATATGACATGCATTCCGCCAGAAATAGCCTCCCACAAACTGAGTGTTGATCCCAGGTTCAAACCGGTAAAGCAGAAAATAAGACCACAGTCCGAGGTAAAACACGCATTCATCAAGGAAGAGGTAACGAAACTCCTTAAAATAGGATCCATTAGGGAGGTAAAATACCCAAAGTGGCTGGCCAACGTAGTAGTGGTACCCAAAAAGGGAAATAAGTTAATAATGTGCGTAGACTATAAAGACTTAAATAAGGCATGCCCCAAGGATTCGTTCCCATTGCCTAACATCGATCGTCTGATCGATGCTACGGCTGGCCACGAGACCCTCACCTTTCTCGACGCCTACTCGGGATATAATCAGATTCAGATGAACCCCGAGGATAGGGAGAAGACTTCATTCATCACAAAATACGGTACCTACTATAACAACGTAATGCCCTTCGAATTAAAAAATGGGCTACGTACCAACGTCTAGTTAATAAAATGTTCGAGCACCAAATAGGCTCATCCATTGAGGTTTATATTGATGATATGTTGGTTAAGTCCCTGCGCGCAGAGGACCATTTGACTCATTTGCAGGAAACATTCGACATCCTCAGGAGCTACAACATGAAGCTCAACCCCGAGAAGTGCGCCTTCGGAGTGGGTTCGGACAAATTCCTGGGCTTCATGGTATCAAACAGGGGGATCGAGATTAACCCCGATAAAATCAAGGCCATCGAAGAAATCACAGTGGTAAATAATGTGAAGGCCGTGCAACGGCTGACAGGGCGAATAACGGCTCTGGCAGATTCATATCAAGATCATCCGACAGGAGCCATCATTTTTTCTCTTTACCCAAAAGGAAAAACAACTTTGAATGGACTCCAGAATGCCAACACGCCTTGGAGGAACTGAAACAATATCTGACAAGTCCACCTCTGCTCCATACGCCTAAGGAGGATGAAACACTATATCTATGCCTAGCCGTATCATAAATAGCGGTAAGCGGCGTGCTGGTTCGAGAAGAGCAAAGTACGCAATTCCCTGTTTATTACGTAAGTCGAACCCTAAGGGATGGCGAAACTAGGTATCCACACCTAGAAAAATTGGCTCTCGCGTTAATAAGCGCCTCACAAAAATTGAAGCCCTATTTTCAATGCCACCGTATATGCGTTCTGACAACATATCCTCTTCGAAACATATTACACAAACCCGAGTTATCGGGCCGGTTGGCCAAATGGGTCATCGAACTCGGAGAGTATGACATCAAGTATCAACCTCGAACGACCATCAAGTCCCAGATTCTGGCGGACTTCGTGGCCGACTTTTCGCCCTCCCTCGTGCCCGAGGTAGAGAAGGAACTTTTATTAAAATCAGGCACGTCCTCCGGGGTATGGACTCTGTTCACCGATGGCGCCACAAACGTGAGAGGATCCGGACTCGGTATAGTCCTTAAGCCACCTACGGGCGGCGTCATCAGACAATCTATAAAAACTATGAAATTGACTAACAATGAAGCTGAGTACGAGGCTATGATCGCAGGTTTGGAACTGGCTAAAAGCTTGGGAGCTGAGACCATCGAGGCAAAATGCGATTCGCTCCTGGTAGTAAACCAGGTGGATGGGAGCTACGAGGTCCGGGAAGACAGGATGCAGAGGTATTTGGATAAAATCCAGGTCGCATTACGTCGTTTCAAATAATGGACCTTGGTCCACGTACCTCGAGAGTAGAATAGCGAGGCCGATGCACTCGCAAACTTAGGATCATCTGTCGAAGAAGATGACCTACTCCCCGTGGCTGTTGTTCAGTTATCTAAATCAGTGGTCGAAGAAGGTCACGCCGAGATTAACTCCACCAGCCTTAAATGGGACTGGAGAAACAAATATATTGATTATTTAAAAGATGGGAAACTACCCACAGACCCAAAAGAGTCGAGGGCCCTGCGAACCAAGGCAGCCTGGTTCTCGCTCGACGAAAACAATACTCTGTAAAGAAGAACCTTCGATTTCCCCCTAGCAGTATGTCTGGGGCCAGGAGATACAGACTATGTACTCGGAGAAATTCACGAGGGCACTCCCGGAAACCATTGCGGCGCCGACTCCTTAGTTTAAAAGGTGATCAGGGCAGGCTACTACTAGGACAACATGGAGAAACACACCAAGGAGTTCATCCGAAAGTGCGATAATTGCAGAGATTTGCACCTATGATTCACCAACCCGGCGAAATATTACATTCGGTCTTATTGCCATGGCCATTCATGAAATGGGGAATGGACATCGTCGGACCCCTGCCGACAGCACCACATAAAGCTAAATTCATCTTATTTATGACTGATTATTTCTCAAAATGGGTGGAAGCACAGGCCTTCGTAAAAATAAGAGAAAAAGAAGTCATCAACTTCATCTGGGATCACATTATATGCCGATTCGGGATTCCCTCCGAGATAACTGCGATAACGGGAGGAAGTTCATCGGAAGCAAGGTAACACAGTTCCTTGAGGATCACAAAATCAAGAGGATCTTGTCAACACCCTATCATCCGTGTGCAAACGGCCAGGCCGAATCCACAAATAAAACCTTCATCCAAAACTTAAAAAAGAAGCTGGAAAGCGCCAAGGGAAAGTGGAGAGAAATATTGCCCGAAGTGCTATGGGCATACCGAACAACTTCAAAATCAAGCACGGGGAAACACCTTTCTCTCTAGTATACGGCGTCGAGGCTTTGATACCAGTAAAGGTCGGGGAGCCGAGCATCAGATTCCAGCATACCACCAAGACCTCGAAAAATAAGGCCATGACAACGGCCCTCGAACTACTGGATGAAACACGAGAAGCTTCGCTGGTCCGGATGGCCGCCCAAAAGCAAAGAATCGAAAGATATTATAACAGGAGAATGTGCCTTCGATATTTCGGAGTCGGGGACTTGGTCCTAAGGAAAGTCACTCTCAACACTAAAAATCCTAATGAAGGAAAACTAGGCCAAAGCTGGGAAGGACCGTACCGCGTCCTCGGGGTAGTCGGCAAAGGGTCTTACAAGCTCGGTACCATGGAGGGGCGAACAACTTCCAAGCAACTGGAACATATCAATGCTAAAACGGTATTATTGCTAGAGCACCCGATTTTAAATTCTGAAAAGACCCTCAAGCATGCGTTGCACTCTTTTCCTTCGACCGGATTTTGTCCCTGGAAGGGTTTTACCAGTAAGGTTTTTAACGAGGCAATGACCATATGCTACCTAAAGAGGCTCAACAAGTATTCAAGGTTTTCTTTTGCAATCCACCTCTAATACTGAGGGCGTCCCCCCCCCCCCCCTCCCGAAAGGTCACATGCTCGGGAAAGCCAGGATATCTCAAAATGGGGCAACGATAGGAAGGTAATATACCGAGCCAAACGGTCGAACGAATCGTGCTCTTTTAGAGCAACCGAGCCCCTAACAGCAAAAACATGTATACTTGCACCAAGTAGCCGGAGAGTACTTTTCATTAAAATATTTCACGCTTCAAAGGAAACTCAAATGTTCTAGCAAAAAGCATCTCCAAAACCAAAAGCGTCCCGAACGCTCGGAGACTAGCATCCACAATTCAACATATGAACGACCTCCGGGTCGGGACTCCAAACTCATAATCCCTCAATGAGGCAACGCGAAAATCGTGAAACAACTCCAAGGCCGAAAGGTTTCCCAAACACTCGGGGACTGGCATCGACAAATCTATCTCCGAACGACCCCCGGGTCGGGACTCCAAGCTCATAAGCCATCAACGAGGCAACATAAAAATCACGAAATGACTCCAAGGCCTAAAGTGCCCCGAACACTCGGGGACTGGCGTCAAAATCTCAAAAGCGTATGATCTCAGGGTCGGAATCGCCAAAGTTGTAAGCTCTCAATGAGGCAATACCAACCTTACAAGTAAATGGCTTCCGAGCCAGGATGCCCTCGTTAACTCGGGAACTGTCGCCAAGCACCATTCATTAAAAAACTCGAGGTCATATGACCCCGACCGGGCAGACTCGGTCTCGTAAGACCTATATAAGGCAACAACAACATCTGTAAGACCTCAAGCGAGGCATGAATCACACTTGTACTAAGTTACAACATTTGTAAGACCTCAGGCAAGGCATGAACCATACTTGTACCAAGTATCTGAAATCTGTACGACCTCGACGGCATGAAAATTTTGTAAGACCTTGCTAAAGGCATAAACCCGATCCCAAAGTATAGGCTATATATCGAACTTGTAAGACCCCTAAAAATGCATAACCTCAATATAGACGCCCAAACTACTTCACTTGGGACCAAAAACGGCTCCGGCCAAGCACAAATGACTACGGTCATAAGGCTATACCAACCAAACTAACGCGACTCGGGGACGCCGGACCGTCGCTACAAAATCACAGTCCTTCAATTACTTCGAATCTACTTCGAAATTAACTGGTTAAACATGCTACCCTCGGCATAGGCAAAAAAGCTTCAACCATGTCAGCTCCAAATCACAGGCTTCGAGCTACTCAACCTCCGAGCCAAACCTCCTGAGGTGCTTGATCATCGCCACAATACGGCTCGTAATCGAGATTCTTCTTGAACCGTCTAAGAGTCAGGCAAGAACCATCACAAAAGTCCTTAATGAGGGGAAAATAAATCCCACATAAAAGGTCGCTTTGACCGAAGGCGTAAGAGCCATTATCGCTAGCTCATGGAAATCTGAAACTTGAGAGTCGAAAGAGCTCGAGTCAAAACCCGACTCGGAGACTGAACCCAAAATAGTTACCTAAAAATGCCCCAAGACAAAAAGCATAAGAGCTCAAACGCCATCTTACACTGAAAGGTCTCTTCGACCCAAGGCGTAAGAGCCATTGTCACCAGCCCATGCAAATCTAAAAACTTGAGGGTCGAAAGAGCTCGAGTCGAAACCCGACTCAGAGACTGAATCCAAAACAGTTACCTGAAAATGCCCAGGGAAAAAAGCATAAGAGCTTAAACGCCAGCTTGTGCACAGAAGCATAAGAGCTCAAACGCCAGCTTACACATAAAAGGTCCTTTCGACCTAAAGGCATAAGAGACGTTGTCGCCAGCCCGCACGAAAGGAAAGAAAGGAAAGGAAACCAAAAACCTTCTTATGACCCCCAGGGGGGAATGTTTACAAATATTGGAAAAACCCTTACAAGAAGAAAGGAAAGAAAAGTCCTAATCTATTATTGAGCCTACGTCTCTAATGCCTTCACCAAGGGTTGCGTCCCATCGGCTACGGGTCCTTCAGCGGTCTCTTCCCCTCCGGGGGCTCCGTATTCGTTTTTGTCTCCTCCTGAGCCATTTCCCGACACGCCTCCAAGAGTAAGCAAGGCAGCATCTCTCCTCCTCAGGGTCTTCACCTTCCCGGTATGAGTGCTGGTTGCAATAACATCCTCTCCATGCAAAGATATAAGCGCCTCAGCTTCGGTTTTGATCCCGGATAGTGCAACTACCAGCTCGTAATGGAGACCTCTGTACTTATCACTATCCTCCCTCGCATCACTGAGCTGACGCCCGACTAGGGTCGCTCTCTCTTGGAGGGCATCCCTCTGGCCCAGAGCTCCTCCCTCAACAGGGCGCCTTCCTTCTCAAACTACACAAACCAGGTCGGAGATATTAAGACACTGAGATCTGGCAAAAACATTCAGATAACGGCAAACAGAAACTAGGTAACCTGTTCAGTAAGTTGAGCTTTCTCGAGCTCATGACGGATCACCTCACCCCGATACCAGGCGAAAGTCTGACTATAAAGTGCCTTGGCCTGAACCACGGAAAAAGATAAGTTAGAAAGACAAAGATCGGAACAACCAAGGCCAGAGCGACAGACAGGGTTCGTACCGGTTACCTGCTCACAGAGCCTGCTCATCTCACCAAAGACGAGTGAAGCATCGATCTCAGGGATTTCCCCGGGAACGGTTGGAAGCCCCCCGGGTACACCCCCGTCTTTGATAAATATCTCTGCTTCGGAATTCTCTTCGCGCGGGACATGTTGCACTCCCTTAGGAGATAGGGTCGTTCCTTGAGGGGAATCAACTTGAACCACAGCACTAGCAGGATTGATCGGGACCATCCTTTGGCCGTTCGGGGCCCCAAGACTAGGCCCCTCCAAACCATCTACCGAAGGCACCCCTGCCCGAGGGAAACCCTGATCATCGGCCATCTCAGAGGCTACACCTGGTGCCTCCTTGGTTGTCTCCCTGCTACAAAGCTGGACCACAACACCCTCAGACTCCAGCTCGGAAGCCACCGCCTCCACGGCCCAAGGGTCGGCCAGATTTGTCGCTCCCTCGGATGCCGTCGAGAAGTTATTTTCTCCCTCGCCGTCAACTCGAGTTAGGGCCGCCTGGTCGGCCTTAGTTTCTTCCACCTTCATCTTCTTGGATTCCGATGGCCCGTCCGACGGTTCCCA
>NW_017683366.1:7936-8583 GCF_001879085.1 Nicotiana attenuata
AGTGTTCCTATTGTAGAATTGTCACAAGAAGTAAAATTCTAGCCGCTATTGGCTAGTTGCTACTCTTGCTAGTTTGTTTGCTAGTAATATCCTTTCTAAACATGAATTACGAATGTAGTTATATCCGGTATCCAAAATTATTTAATTTGTAAAGGAAATTTGATTTAGAGTTATGAGTTTCCACAGATTTGATTTGATTGCATATATATTGTAATGTACTAAATTGAAAAATGAAATTCAAGGAATGAACTAAGCTTTATTGATCAATAATCCAATAATTACAATATGAACTTCGACTGACTTGAGTGAACTCAAAGAGAAATAGAAATGGAGGTTAGAGAGAAGAAGGAGAAGAAGAAGAGAAGAGGGTCCTTACTCGGACGAAGTGGCTTACCCATCCCCCATTCCCGAGCTCTTCGGTACAGGCGAAAAGGGCCTTCGGGGCTCGACAACGGAGCTTAATCAGACCCCCGCGGAAGAAACGAGGGCTGTACATCCTGATCAGATGATCGAGAGATAATGACATCCCCTCGACCATGTCCACATAGTACCTGATCATATAAACAATGCGCCAGAATGAAGGATGAATTTGGCCAAGAGTCACTGATACCGTTGGCAGAAGTCGAGAATCACGGGGTCGATCACGG
>NW_017683367.1:0-644 GCF_001879085.1 Nicotiana attenuata
TTAAGCAATATGATAACCAAGATAATTGGTATAAAGAAAGAAGGACCAAGATTTACAAAAATCTGAACTAAAATTACGCCTGCCCTGATTGCTGAAGATACGTGTCGAAAGAAGACAACTGTCAATCCCATGGATCAAGGAACAACTTAAGGATCAATTATAGGGGATCGTCTTTTGAAGAAGAAAAAGACTGGCAGTCATGGACCATCTATGGAAGCTCCGTACTTATTCTTGGAATAAATCATAACAGATTTAATTCCAAGGATCCATTCTCTTGGGATCGCAAATCTCTCAACGGTCTGCCAAAGATACATCAAGCCAAGCTCAAGTATATAATGAAGTCTGTCAAGGAAGAAACATATACTTTGATCGAATCACTATCAATCTTTTTGTTCTACTACAAACAGCATTGTAGCCTATTCTAGATCTATTGTGTAACTAGGGAGAGAAGAAAGAGAGAAAATCACTGGTGAGGCATTGTATTGAGAAGCGAGAAAGAAGTAACATAGTGACGAAATTGTTGGTGTATAACAGGAGAGAAAAGGGAAAAAAGAAGCAGCTGGAAACTAGGGCAAGAGATAGAGTTAAAACGATAATGTTATTTTTCTGGTATTTTTTTAGCTTAGAATTGATCAGGTATTTAG
>NW_017683367.1:5091-8583 GCF_001879085.1 Nicotiana attenuata
CTCAGATACTATCAGTTTGCACTGGCCTAGCCCAGGAGTTTCAGCCACTACTACAGCGGCTACCTCTCAGCCGGGGAGGCAGTCAGACCCCCGCCGCTCACACACCGGAGCAGGTTATGTAGGGTTTACAGACACCGGGAGCAGCTCCAGCTCAGCCGGTTGCACCAGCAGCACTAGTTGCACCAGTCGCACCAGTTCAGGACTTTGTAGTCCCAGTTATGCCAGACGATGAGCAGCGTCGTCTTAAGAGGTTCAGTAGGCTCCAGCCTCCAGTTTTTCAGTGGTGCTCAGGGCGAGGATGCCCAGGGATTTCTGGACAAGTGTCAGCATATGCTTCGGACAGCAGGGATTTTGGAGACCAAGACGGGGTAGCATTCACCGCATTTCAGTTCACTGGGGCTGCCTTCACATGGTGGGAGTCGTATGAGCGGCGTAGGCCGGCAGGTGCAACGCCTTTGTCATGGCAGGAGTTCTCCACTATATTTTTGGAGAAGTGGGTACCACAGTCTCAGAGAGAGGAGCTGCGTAGGCAGTTCGAGTGGCTTCGACAGGGGGACATGACTGTGACCTAGTATGAGGCGAGATTTTCTGAGTTGGCCCGTCATGCCTCGTGGATAGTTCCGACCGACAGAGAGAGGATCAAGAGGTTTGTAGATGGACTTAAATATCACCNCGTGGATAGTTCCGACCGACAGAGAGAGGATCAAGAGGTTTGTAGATGGACTTAACTATCACCTCCGTGTTCTGATGACTCGAGAGAGAGTTCTGGGTATTTCCTTTGAGGATGCAGTTGATATTGCTCGTGATATTGAGATGGCTCGCCGTCAGGACAGAGAGGAGTGGGAGGCCAGGAGGCCTCGAGGTCTGGTAGCTTCAGTGGTGCTCCGTCTAGGGGTCAGTTCCAGCAGAGCAGAGGTCGTTCATTTAGTCCTCCTCAGTCAGCTCGCTCTGAGTATCGTGGGTCATCTTCCGGCCGAGGTGATCAGGGTTATCAGCAGAGCCAGCCGTCTCTCAGCGCTCTTCCAGCTCAGGGTTCATCACGAGCTCCATCTGTTCAGGGTTCCTCCAGACCGAGTGCGTCAGCCAGTCACTCTGATGTGCGGGGTTCCCTTCAGTCCCATTCTCCAGCACCCGGGAGCTGCTATGAGTGCGGGGAGGTTGGGCACATATGGAGGCATTATCCTCGGCGTCGTGGTAGTCAGTCTCAGCAGAGGGGTCAGCCCTCGTCTTCTGGCCCATCCTCTTCAGCACCCGCCCCGCCAGCTAGGGGTGAGAGTCAGGCAGCTAGGGGTCGCCCCAGAGGGGGAGGCCGATCGGGCGGTGGCCAGGCACGATTCTATGCTCTCCCAGACAGGAGAGACGCTATTGCATCAGATGCTGTTATCACAGGTATTATCTCAGTCTGCCACAGGGATGCCTCTGTCTTATTTGATCCCAGTTCTACCTACTCTTATGTGTCTTCATATTTTGCTCATCACCTGGGTATGACCCAAGGGTGTCTTGCTTTGCCTGTTCACGTATCTACCCCGATGGGTGATACTATTATTGTGGATCATGTATATCGATCTTGTCTGGTGACTATTAGGGGTCTGGAGACCCGAGTCGACTTGTTGTTATTAGGCATGGCAGATTTTGATGTTATTCTGGGTATGGACTGGCTATCTCCGTACCATGCTATTCTGGACTGTCATGCCAAGACAGTTACGTTGGCTATTCCGGGTGTTCCGAGGATTGAGTGGCGTGGTATGACTGACTATGTTCCCAGCAGGGTGATTTCCTTCCTAAAGGCACAACGGATGGTTGGGAAAGGTTGTCTATCGTATTTGGCTTTTGTGAGAGATGTTGGAGCTGAGACTCCTAGTCTCGATTCTGTTCCCGTTGTGAGGGACTTCCCTGATGTGTTTCCAGCGGACCTGCCGGGCATGCCGCCGGACAGGGACATTGATTTTGGTATTGATCTGGTGCCGGGCACTCAGCCCATTTCTATTCCTTCGTATCGCATACAACCAGCAGAGTTGAAAGAACTAAAGGATCAGCTTCAGGAGCTCCTGGATAAGGGGTTCATTCGTCCGAGTGTGTCACTGTGGGGTGCACCGGTCTTGTTTGTGAAGAAAAAGGATGGCACAATGAGAATGTGCATTGACTACAGGCAATTTCAACAAGGTGACAGTGAAGAACAAGTATCCCCTGCCCCGTATTGATGATTTGTTTGACCAGCTCCATGGGGGCAAGGGTATTCTCCAAGATTGACCTCCGTTCAGGCTATCACCAGTTGAAGATTAGGGATTCAGATATTATGAAGACTGCTTTCCGGACGAGATATGGGCACTATGAGTTTCTAGTTATGTCCTTTGGGTTGACTAATGCCCCAGTAGCATTCATGCACTTGATGAACAGTGTATTTCGGCCGTATCTGGATTCATTTGTGATTGTTTTTATTGATGATATCCTGGTGTACTCGCGTAGCCAGGAGGAGCACGCACAACATTTGAGAGTGGTATTATAGAGATGAGGGAGGAGAAGCTTTATGCAAATTTCTCCAAGTGTGAGTTCTGGCTTGGTTCTGTGGCTTTCCTAGGGCACGTGGTGTCCAGTGATGGTATTCAGGTTGACCCTAAGAAGATAGAGGCGGTTCAGAGTTGGCCTAGACCGTCCTCAGCCACGGAGATTCGGAGTTTCCTCGGTTTGGCGGGTTATTTTTGCCTGTTCGTCCAGGGTTTTTCATCTATTGCTTCACCCTTGACCAAGTTGACTCAGAAGGGGTGCACCATTTGTGTGGTCTGATGAGTGTGAGGAGAGCTTTCAGAAGCTCAAGACAGCTTTACCACGGCTCCAGTGTTGGTATTGCCATCAGCTTCAGGTTCTTACACTGTGTATTGTGATGCTTCGAGAGTTGGGATCGGATGTGTGTTGATGCAGGAGGGTAGAGTTATTGCATATGCTTCTCGTCAGTTGAAGCCCCATGAGAAGAACTACCCTGTACATGATTTGGAGTTAGCTGCTATAGTTCATGCTTTGAAGATTTGGAGGCACTACTTATATGGCGTATCTTGTGAGGTATATACGGATCATCGCAGCCTTCAGCATTTGTTCAAACAGAAGGATCTTAATTTGAGGCAGCGGAGGTGGCTTGAGTTACTCAAGGATTATGATATTACCATTTTGTATCACCCGGGGAAGGCCAATGTGGTGGCCGATGCTTGAGCCGGAAGGCGGTCAGTATGGGTAGTTTGGCGTACATTCCAGTTGGGGAGAGGCCCTTTGCAGTTGATGTTCAGGCTTTGGCCAATCGGATGGTGAGGTTAGATATTTCGGAGCCTAGTCGGGTGTTGGCTTGTGTGGTTTCTCGGTCTTCCTTGTATGACCGCATTAGAGAGCGCCAGTATGATGATCCACATTTGCTTGTCCTTAAGGACAGGGTTCAGCACGATGACGCCAGAGATGTGACTATTGATGATGATGGCGTGATGAGGATGCAGGGACGGATTTGCG
>NW_017683368.1:0-8583 GCF_001879085.1 Nicotiana attenuata
CCATAAAAGAAAAACATTGAACAACTACTATAATATTTGAAGAAAAGAGGTATGACTATTGATACTTCTAAAAGTAAAGCTAAATGAGGAATTTGTAATATAATTATTATCTTTATTTAGAATTTTAAAATTAACTAAAATTTAGTTATTAAATTTTTTCTTATTTGAATATTAGTCCTAATAACCGACTAGAATTTTTACCTCGTGTAATTCCCTTTTTAATTTGAACTAGGTAACATATATATCTTATATGTAGATTTGATATGGCAAAATACATAATCTACCCATCAAACTTAGGACCAAATCCCTCTTACACACCTGTTGAACACGGGTTTTATTTTACACATCAAACCTTTCAAAAGTGTGTCAATTACGCACTACTTTTGACCAGCCTCTGGGGCGTGTGAAACACGACCAGTGGGGCGCGTGAATAGTTACTTTCTGCCTTCAATGACTAATTACAACGGCTATTTACTAAAATTTGGGCCCATTTTCTTTAACCCTAACGCCCATTTTCTGCCCCAATTCTTCATCTCCCTCTTACTTTCTGCCCATTTTCGACCCACCCATCCAAATCAAAAGGGTTAAACAACCTTAAAATGTGAATACTAACCTGAAAAACTGAAGAAGAAACAGCAACAACCAGATGTCTTCTCGTCAGATTATCTTCATAGTTTTAGGGATGAAGAACAGGACTTGGAAAATGGGTTTATGTTTGTTAATTTGGTCGTGTAGGTGTTTTTAACTTACCGGGTTGGATCTTTCATGGGTCGGAATTAAGAAAAGGGTCGGATAATCTATTTTAATTATAAAGAATCGTTATTTTTTTTTAATTTATAAAAGCGCGTGTATACAACGCATTAAATATTAAAGGGGCTGGTCAAAAGTAGTGTGTAATTGACACACTTTTGAAATATTTGGTGTGTAAAATAAAACCCGTGTTCAACAGGTGTGTAAGAGGGATTTGGTCCTAAGTTTGATGGGTAGATTATGTATTTTGCCATTTGATATTTAAATTGAGATACAATTATTCATACATCTCCATGAAGTATGCAAAATTACAATGGCAGTAAAAAAATTTAGAAGCAACAGTCAGTTGTTCAAAGTGTTCCCAATATTTTCCTATCTAATAAAGATTTAAGCACTTCCTAGGTGTAAAGTTTGAGGATTCTTGAAAATAAACTTTTCTATTCTAAAATAACGGTAATAATAAAAGGTTTTATTTATGTTATGAATTTTTGGAGTTGAAAACTGTCACGATCCAAACCCCGGTCGTGATGGCGCCCAACACACTGCTAGGCAAGCCCGACCATTTACACAACCTTAACCAAATAACCTAGATGGATAAATAAATATTCACAAGTAAAAAATAACAATTTAAATACGGAATCTCTGAAATAATTTCTAACCTCCGAAAACCCCAAAATAAAATACTAAATAGCCCACAGATCTGGTGTCACGAACATGAGCCTCTAATACAAAATATTCACCTAATCACAAGTCTGTCTAGGAAAGAAATACGAATAAAAGGATAAAGATAGATGGAAGAGATCAAGGCTGCGAACGCCATGCAGCTACCTCGATACTCCCGGATAAACGTTGCTCAGCCAACAAGTCATCACTTACCCTGTGGTGTACCTGAATCTGCACACAAGGTGCAGGGAGTATTGTGAGTACTTCCAACCCAGAAAGTAATAAATATAAATAAAGTTTGAGGATAAGAAATCCTAAAAAAACACAAGGTAAAGCTATAAATACAATAACCATCTAAGATAATTATAATAACGCCACAACATGTGAAGAATAAATGACAATTAAATATGCAATGCAACACATAAACCGGTACCTCCAGTATCCCGCTGCGGCCGTGCAGCCCGCTCCATTTATTTAACGTCGACGGCGCTCACTGGGGGTGTGCAGACTCCGGGAGGGGCCCCTTACGGTCCAAGCGCAATAATAAGCCATATCGTGGCATCAAACAGGCCCTCGGCCTCATATCAATACTAATATCATACCACTGCGACGTGCAGTCCGATCTCATACTCAGTCCAAAATCACATAAGCCTTTCGGCACAATAATATAAAAATATTCAGCCCAAACTTCATTTAAAATATTACTTTAGTTTCTACTTTTAGAAAAATGGCCGGGTTTACAAAAACAGTGTTAAATACCAGGACTGAGTTCAATATCTAGAAATATGGTAAGAAACCAGTAAAATAATCCCTGAAGGATTCAAGTAGTTGGCACGAAGCCCAATTATAACAATTAATCCATTTTTTTATAAGGATATCACAAAACTACAATCAATTAGGTAGTAATTTTATTAAGCGGGACGGACCAAGTCACAATCCCCGACGGTGCTCTACCCCATGCCCGTTATCCGGCGTGCAAGTCACCTCACATAGCACTACATTGTGCAAATTCGGGGTTTCAAACCCTCAACACAGCATTTACATTTATTACTAACCTCAAGCTGGCCAAAGTCCTAGCTTGCTATGCCCTTGCCTTTCGAATTAACCTCCTCGTGCGTCGAATCTGACCAAAACCACAACGAATACGTCACAATAGGCTAAGGGAACATAACCCAATCGAAAAAACTCGAAAAATATCGATAATCATGAAATTTGCAAAACCCGAGCCCCGGGCCCACTTCTCGAAAAATCAGAAAATTAACATCACCGGATTCCTCATCTCGACACGAGTCTATACATACCAAAATCTCTCAAATCGGATCACAAATGGCCCCTCAAATCTCAAATTTAGAATTTCAAACTCAAGCCCTAATTTCTTACAATTTGGCTATATTCTCATGAATTTCAAGGATGATTCTACAATAAAATCATGTTTTTAACTCATAAAACTTACCTTCAATCGATCCCAGTTGAAACTCTCTTCAATCCCCGTCCAAAAGCTCNAATTCCCATTTTTGTTCTCTTAGGTTTCAAGCCCTAAACCACCATTTTGACCTTAATTCCTTGAGTTTTCAGTGTAATTTCATGTATTTGCATGATAAAATTGTGTTCTAAGTCCAAGAATGCTTACCTGATCGAAGTCCTTGAATTTCCTCTTCAAAATCGCTCAAGAACACCCCAAGTCCGAAGTTAAAAAATATGTTTCTGTAAAACTTCGCGAAGGGATTAAAACCCACTTCTGATCAGTTATTTCCGCTTCTGCGGTGCCTTTGTCGCTTCTGTGACTACCGCATCTGCGGTCACTTTCCGCTTCCGCGAAATCTCACTTATTGCCTTGGACCGCTTTTGCGGTCACTAACCGCTTCTGCGGAAGCCGCTTATGAGGGAAATAGTCCGCTCCTGCGGAAATCTCCAAAATGCCCAACCTCGCTTCCGCGACTCCTCATACGCTTCTGCGGAACCGCTTCTGCGGTCCATTTACGCAGAAGCGAAAATACCAGATACCAGACCACTCAGCAGTCCTTAAACTCCAAATTTCATCCCGTTAGCCATCCGAAATCACCCCGAGGCCCCCGGGACCTCAACCAAAAATACAAACATGATCCAATACCTTATTCAAACTTGCTCCAATCATCAAAACACCTCAAACAACACTAAAACCATCGTTTCTCATCGAATTCAAGCCTAAGTTCTTCCAAAACTTCCGAAACACGCATTCGATCAAAAACCCAACCAAAACACCTCCGAATGTCCTGAAATTTTGCACACACATCCCAAATCACCTAACGAAGCTACTGCAACTCTCGGAATTCCATTCCGACCCCCGGATCAAAGTCTCACCTATCGACCGGAATTCGCCAAAATCCTAACTTTGCCAATTCAAGCCTAATTCTACTCCAGACCTCCAAAATCACTTTTGATGACACTCCTAAGTCACAAATCATCCCCCGAAGCTAACCAAATCATCAGAATTCATATCCGAGCCCTCTAACACAAAAGTTAACGTCCGGTTGACTTTTCCAACTTAAGCCTTCTTAAAAGAGACTAAGTGTCTCATTTCTTATCAAACCCAATCCAAATCAACTCCAACACATCTAATACTGATACTGAAACATAAGGAAATAGAAAATGGGAAAACGGGGCGGTAACACACGTGACGATGGATCGGGTCGTCACATCCTCCCCAACTTATACAAACGCTCGTCCTCGAGCGAGTCAAGAAACATACCTGATGCCTCAAATAGGTGGGGGTATCTGCTCCGCATCTCCCGCTCGGTCTCCCAGGTAGCCTCCTCCACGGACCGACCTCTCCATTGCACTTTCACCGATGCAACATCTTTTGATCTCAACTTCCGAACCTGACGATCCAAAATGGCTGCTGGCTCTACCTCATAAGTCAAGTCACCCTCCTGCTGAACTGTACTAAAATCTAAAACATGGGACGGGTCCCCAATGTACTTCCAGAGCATGGACACATGAAAAACTGGATGCACGCCCGACAAGCTAGGTGGCAAGGCAAGCTCATAAGCCACCTCCCCGATCCTCCTAAGTACCTCGAAAGGTCCAATGAACCGCGGACTCAGCTTCCCTTTCTTCCCAAATCTCATAACACCCTTTGTGGGTGAAACCTTCAGCAAGACCTTCTCACCGATCATAGAAGATACATCTCGAACCTTCCTGTCTGGATAGCTCTTCTGTCTCGACTGTGCTGTACGGAGTCTCTCTTGAATCACCTTCCCCTTCTCCAGTGCATCCTGAACCAAATCTGTCCCCAACAATCTAGCCTCACCGAGTTCGAACCAACCCACTGGAGATCTACACCGCCTCCCATATAAGGCCTCATACGGTGCCATCTGCTGGACTGATAGCTATTTTTGTAGGCAAACTCTGCAAGCGGTAGAAACCGATCCCATGACCCTCCAAAATCAATAACACAAGCACGTAACATATCCTCCAATATCTGAATGGTGCGCTCGGACTGCCCGTCCGTCTGAGGGTGAAAAGCTGTGCTCAACTGCACCTGAGTACCCAACTCTCGCTGAACCGCCTGCCAAAACTGAGAGGTGAACTGAGTGCCCCGATCTGATATGATGGAAACTGGGACACCATGCAATCGAACTATCTCCCGAATATAGATCTCTGCCAGCCGCTCTGAAGAATAAGTAGTACAAACCGGAATGAAGTGCGCGGACTTGGTCAGCCTGTCTACAATCACCCAAATAGCATCAAATTTCTTCAGACTTCATGGGAGTCCGGTAACAAAATCCATAGTGATCCTCTCCCACTTCCACTCAGGAATAACCATCTGCTGATGTAAGCTACCCGGTTTCTGATGCTCATATTTCACTTGCTGACAATTAAGACACCGGGCCACATACTCCACAATATCTCTCTTCATCCTCCGCCACCAATAGTGCTGTCTGAGATCCTGATACATCTTCGCAGAACCCGGATGAATGGAATACCGCGAGCTATGGGCCTCCTCCAATATCAACTCCCGAATCCCATCCACGTTGGGCACGCAAATCCAGCCCTGCATCCTCAACACACCATCATCTCCAATGGTCACATCCCTGGCATCATCATGCTGAACCGTGTCCTTAAGGACAAGCAAATGCGGATCATCATACTGACACTCCCTGATGCGGTCATACAAGGAAGACCGAGAAACCACACAAGCCAACACTCGACTGGGCTCTGAAATATCTAATCTCACAAATCGGTTGGCCAAGGCCTGAACATCAACTGCAAATGGCCTCTCCTCAACTGGAATGTATGCCAAGCTCCCCATACTCACCGACTTCCGACTCAGGGCGTCGGCCACTACATTGGCCTTCCCCGGGTGATACAAAATAGTAATGTCATAATCCTTAAGTAACTCCAACCATCTACGCTGCCTCAAGTTAAGATCCTTTTGCTTGAACAAATGATGAAGACTGCGATGATCAGTGAATACCTCACAGGATACGCCATATAGGTAATGCCTCCAAATCTTCAGTGCATGAACTATAGCTGCTAGCTCCAAATCATGAACGGGGTAGTTCTGCTCATGGGGCTTCAACTGACGAGAAGCATACGCAATAAATCTACCCTCCTGCATCAAAACACAACCAATCCCAACTCTCGAAGCATCGCAATATACCGTATAAGAGCCTGAAGCTAATGGCAAAACTAACATTGGGGATGTGGTCAACGCCGTCTTAAGCTTCTGAAAGCTCTCCTCACACTCGTCCGACCATACAAACGAGACACCCTTCTGAGTCAACTTAGTCAAGGGTGACGCAATAGAGGAAAATCCCTGAACAAACCGGCAATAATAACCTGCCAACCCTAGGAAGCTGCGAATCTCTGTGGCTGAGGTCGGTCTAGACCAACTCTGCACCGCCTCTATCTTCTTCGGGTCAACCTGAATACCCTCGCTGGACACCACATGTCCCAAGAAAGCCACTGAACTGAGCCAGAACTCACACTTGGAGAACTTTGCATAAAGCCTCTCCTCCCTTAATCTCTGCAACACAACTCGCAAATGTTGCGCGTGCTCCTCCTGACTACGCGAGTATACCAGGATATCATCAATGAACACTATGACAAATGAATCTAGATAAGGCCGGAATACAGTGTCCATCAGATGCATGAACGCTGCTGGGGCATTGGTCAGCCCGAATGACATGACAAAAAATTCATAGTGACCGTATCTAGTCCTGAAAGCAGTCTTATGAATATCTGAATCCCTGATCTTCAGCTGGTAATAACCCGAACGGAGATCAATCTTGGAGAACACCATCGCTCCCTGAAGCTGGTCAAACAAATCATCAATGCGAGGTAGGGGATACTTGTTCTTAATTGTTACCTTGTTCAATTGCCTATAGTCGATGCACATTCTCATTGTGCCATCCTTCTTCTTCACAAATAGAACTGGTGCACCCCAAGGTGACACACTAGGCCGAATAAACCCCTTATCCAGGAGCTCCTGAAGCTGCTCCTTCAATTCTTTCAACTCTGCTGGTGCCATGCGATACGGTGGAATAGAAATGGGCTAAGTGCCCGGCACCAGGTCAATACCAAAATCAATGTCCCTGTCCGGCGGCATACCTGGCAGGTCTGCAGGAAACACATCGGGAAACTCCCTCACAACGGGAACCGACTCAATGCTAGGAGTCTCAGCTCCCACATCTCTCACAAACGGCAAATAGGAAAGACAACCCTTCCCAACCATACACTGGGCCTTCAAGAAAGAAATAACTCTGCTAGAATATAGTCAGTCACACCACGCCACTCGATCCGCGGTACACCCGGCATATCCAAAGTGACTGTCTTAGCATAATAGTCTAGAATAGCATGACACGGAGATAACCAGTCCATGCCCAGGATAACATCGAAGTCTACCATGCTCAATAGCAATAAATCAACTCGGGTCTCCAGACCCCCAATAGTCACCAAACACGACAGGAATACGTGGTCTACAATAATAGTGTCGCCCACCGGGGTAGATACATGAACAGGTAAGGCAAGACACCCTCGGGATGTACCCAAACGATGAGCAAAATATGAAGACACACATGAATAGGTAGAACCGGGATCAAATAATACTGAGGCGTCTCTGTGACAGACTGAAATAATACCTGTAATGACCGCGTCTGAAGCAATGGCATCTGTCCTGCCCGGCATAGCGTAGAAACGAGCCTGACCACCTCCTGACCGATCTCCACCTCTGGGACGACCCCTGGCTGCCTGATCTCCACCCTTAGCTGGCTGGGCGGGTGATGAAGTAACTGGAGCAGAAGTCGAGGGCTGACCCCTCTGCTGATGCTGTCTGCCACGAAGGCGAGGGCACTGCCTCCTAAAATGACCCAACTCTCCGCACTCATAGCAGCTGCCCGGTACTGAAGATGGGGACTGATGAGAACCTCTCGCACCGGAGTGACTAGCAGATGCACTCGGCGCAGAAGAACCCTGAACTGATGGGGCATGAGATGAACTCTGAGCTGGGAGGGCGCTGAGTGAAGTCTGACCCTGCTGGGGCCCATGATGACCACGGCCTGAAGATCCCCCACGATACTCTGGACGAGCTGACTGAGCAGGCCTGAAAGAGCGACCTCTACCCTGCTGGAACTGACCTCTCGACGGAGCACCACTGTAACTACCCGTTCCACGAGGCCTCTTAGCCTCCATCTCCTCTCGCTCTCTACGGCGAACTGACTCAATCTCACGAGCAATGTCTACCACCTCCTCAAACGTAGCACCCAGTACTCTCTCTCTAGTCATCAAAATACGGAGATGATAGTTAAGACCATCCACAAATCTCCTGATCCTCTCGCGATGTTAGAACCATCCAAGTAGCATGACGAGCCAGCTGGGAAAACCTCATCTCGTACTGAGTCACTGTCATATCTCCCTGTGTCAGCCACTCAAACTGCCTACGCAACTCTTCCTCGCGGGACTGAGGTATATACTTCTCCAGAAAAAGAGCGAAAAACTGCTGCCAAGTCAAAGGTGCTGCACCGGCAGGCCTACGCCTCTCAAAGTCCTCCCACCAAGTAAGAGCATCCCCCGTGAACTGAAAAGTAGTAAATGCCACACCACTCGACTCAAGGATCCCTGCCGTACGGAGCATACGCTGGCATCTGTCAAGAAAACTCTGGGCATCCTCGCCCTCAGCACCACCGATGT
>NW_017683369.1:0-4799 GCF_001879085.1 Nicotiana attenuata
TACGTATCCCCTCTTAAACGGGAATCAAGTCAGGCGTAGTTAAAATTACATCATAGAGAAATCATAGGTGATTACACATAATATCGTTTCACTGCATCTGAGTTGATTGGATTTGGCCAGACTTCTCCATCCACTTCTGCAAGATAAGGGCTCCTCCAGTTAGAACCCGGTGAACCATGTACGGACCCTGCCAGTTGGGAGAGAATTTCCCGTTGGCTTCATCTTGATGTGGGAATATCTTTTTCAACACCAGCTGCCCCGGTGTAAACTTCCTTGGCTTAACTCTTTTGTTGAAGGCTCTGGACATTCTGTTCTGGTACAACTGACCGTGGCAAACTGCATTCATTCTTTTCCCATCTATAAGGGCTAGCTGCTCGTAGCGACCTTCTAACCATTCTGCGTCGTCCGACTCTGCTTCTTCTATGATCCTTAGGGAGGGAATTTCTACCTCGGCGAGGATGACCGCCTCTGTACCATAAACCAACATGTAGGGAGTTGTTCCGGTCGATGTGCGGACTGTGGTGCGGTATCCTAGTAAGGCAAATGATAACTTCTCATGCCACTGTTTGTGACTTTTGACCATCTTCCTTAGTATCTTTTTGATGTTTTTATTGGCTGCTTCTACGGCTCCATTCATCTAAGGTCTGTAAGCTGTAGAATTCTTGTGTTTCATCTTGAATGCCTCACACATTGCTTTCATTATGTCGCTGTTGAGATTGGAACCATTATCAGTGATGATTGATTCTGGAATCCCGAATCGGCAAACAATACGATCACGGACGAAATCTGCCACAACTTTCTTATTCACTGCCTTGTATGATGCTGCTTCAACCCATTTAGTAAAGTAATCAATCGCCACCAGGATAAATCTATGCCCGTTTGATGCGGCAGGCTCGATAGGTCCGATAACATCCATTCCCCAGGCGGCAAATGGCCACGGTGAGCTAGTCGCAGTAAGCTCGTTTGGAGGCACCTTTATCTTGTCTGCATGTATCTGACAGCAATGGCATTTGCGAACATATTGGATACAGTCTGTTTCCATAGTCATCCAAAAATACCCTGCTCGGAGTATCTTCTTTGCTAAGACAAAACCATTCCTGTGTGGTCCGCATGTCCCTGCGTGTACTTCATCTAATAGTCCGGATACTTCCTTTGCTTCGACACACCTTAGCAAACCTAAATCGGGAGTCCTCCTGTACAAGATTCCTCCGCTGTGAAAGAAGTTGTTGGATAATCTCCGAAGTGTGCGCTTCTGAGTGGCGTTGGCGAGTTCTTGATACTCCTCTGTTGTTAGGTACCTTTTGATGTCGTGGAACCATGGCTTTCCGTCCGCTTCTTCCTCAATGTTGGCACAATAAGCTGGCTGATCATAAATCCTTACTGGGATGGGATCAATGAAATTTGTGTCTGGATGTTGGATCATGGATGATAGGGTAGCTAGTGCATCAGCGAACTCATTCTGAACCCTGGGGACATGCTGAAATTCGGTCTTTGTGAATCTTTTCCTTAACTCCTGTATGTGGTGCAAATAGGGAAGTATCTTAGAGTTTTTTGGTGGCCCATTCTTCTCGGACTTGATGTATGAGCAGGTCTGAGTCCTCGATCACTAGTAGCTCTTGAATGTTCATGTCAATGGCCATCTTGAGTCCCAAGATGCATGCTTCGTATTCGGCCATATTATTTGTGCAAGGGAACCTGAGTTTGGCAGATACCGGGTAATGCTGGCCGGTTTCTGATACTAGGATTGCCCCTATGCCAACTCCTTTAAAATTGGCGGCCCCGTCGAAAAACAACCTCCTACCCTCGTAGGATTCTGCAATATCTCCTCCTACAAAGGACACTTCTTCATCAAGAAAATACGTTTTCAGGGGTTCGTATTCTCCGCCGATAGGGTTCTCGGCGAGGTGATCTGCTATGGCCTGGCCCTTAACTGCTTTCTGAGTCACGTAAACAATGTCGAACTCACTCAACAAGATTTTCCACTTGGCAAGCTTGCCAGTGGGCATGGGTTTCTGAAAAAGATATACTTCAACGGGTCCATCCTGGATATGAGATAGGTAGTGTAGGCACAGAAATAATGCCTCAATTTCTGAGCTACCCAAGTTAGAGCACAACAAATGTGTTCTAATAAGGAATACCGTGCCTCGTACGGGGTAAACTTCTTACTGAGATAGTAGATGGCCTGCTCCTTTCTTCCCGTTTCATCATGTTGCCCTAGAACATAACCGAACGCTTCATCCAAAACTGCAAGATAAAGCAATAGGGGCCTTCCTGGCTCGGGCGGAACCAAGACTGGTGGCGTTGACAGGTATTCCTTAATTCTGTCGAAGGCTTTCTGACAATCGTCGGTCCATCTAGTAGCAGCGTATTTCTTTAGCAATTTAATAATGGGTTCACAAATGACTGTGGACTGTGCTATGAACCGGCTGATATAGTTGAGTCTTCCCAAGAAACTCATCACGTCCTTCTTGTTCTTTGGCGGTGGCAATTCTTGGATGGCTTTGATCTTTGATGGGTCCAATTCTATTCCTCGACGGCTTACGATGAAACCCAGCAGTTTTCCGGCAGGAACCCCGAATGCACATTTGGCAGGATTCAATTTCAGATTGTACCTTCTCAGTCTGTTGAAGAATTTTCTCAGATCTTCCATATGATCAGCAGCTTTCTTGGATTTGACGATGACGTCGTCCACATATACTTCGATCTCCTTGTGTATCATGTCGTGAAAGATAGTAGTCATGGCTCTCATGTAGGTGGCGCCATCATTCTTCAACCCAAATGGCATCATTTTGTAGCAATACATTCCCCACGGCGTGATGAAAGCCGTTTTCTCTACATCGTCCTCATCCATCCATATCTGATGATACCCGGCGAAACAATCAACAAAATATTGCAACTCATGCTTGGCACAGTTGTCGATGAGAATGTGTATGTTTGGCAATGGGAAGTCGTCTTTGGGACTGGCCCGGTTGAGATCCCGGTAGTCGACACGGATTCTGACCTTCCCGTCCATCTTTGGTACTGGCACGATGTTGGCTAACCATTTCGGATATTCCATTACCCTGAGAACCTTGGCTTTGACTTGCTTAGTGATCTCTTCTTTGATTTTCAAACTTATGTCGGGTTTGAATTTCCTGAGCTTCTGCTTTACTGGTGGACAAGTCGGGTCTGTTGGCAGTTTATGAGCTACAATGGATGTGCTGAGGCCAGTCATATCATCATACGACCAGGCAAATATGTCCTCATACCCTTTCAAAAATTCCATATATTATTCCTTTTCTGATGGTGACAGGTGAACACTGATGCGAGTTTCTTTGACGTTCTCTGTATCTCCCAAATTAATGACCTCAGTTTCTTCCAGGTCGGACTTAGGTTTGTTCTCAAAATCCTCAACCTCTCTAACGACCTCTTCAGGTATTTCATCTTCTTCTGAATCTATGTCCTTTTGTTGCGTTGTTTCGTTGCAAGTCACAGTCGTTGGTTCATCGTCAAGATAAGTAATAGTAATGCTGTATAAAATAGAGTAAATGATGGAGAAAATAATAAGCGAGATATATATATGATAAAATGAAATGCATTGAGTGAATCTATAATTGTTTGAAACATCAGAGCTCTTTTTCGAAATAAAAGACGATGCGGAAAGAAAATCAACTAGTAGAGTGAGCTAAAAATGAAATGCATGGTGCTTTTGTTTAGCCTTGCTACCCCGAAGCCTTCCGGGCCCTGACGGTCCTAATTGACCAATTGTTGAGGCGGTCTCCTTTGCTTGCGGCTTGTATGGAAGGGCCTTCCTCCCCCTCCTCCTCAAAAAGAACGCAACAGTCCATATCATCATCCTCTAGGAACAAATTCTTCATGGCCGCTAATGTTTCCTCTTCTTCGGACCCATATATAGTATCTGCTGGCTGGAAGGTTTGATCCAGGCTAGGTATCGGAAACTCCAATGGATAGTAGGGGCCGCGCCATGGTGGCGACCAGTTTTGGAATTCTTCCCAAGTATAGCCGTACCCTAAGCCAAAAGTAGTGCCATGCTTTTTCAGTGTGATGGGCTTAGTGATCCCCTGGAGATTCTTGCCGAGTCCCTTTCCAGGTTCGTACCCACACCAATTTAAGATGCTTTCAATCTTGTTGTCCCACCATTTGTCTTTGTCCACAGCGTTGACCCTTTCGATGTGGTGGTATGTCTCTCCGCCTATTCTCCTTCTGCCCCCGATCATTGGGATGGTCTGGCGACTATATATGGGATTACTACCGTCGCCATGAATGATCACTTCCTGGTGATTCCATTCGAATTTTACCGCCTGATGCAGGGTCGATGCTACAGCTCCGGCAGCGTGGATCCAGGGGCGTCCTAACAGCAAGTTGTAGGATGCCGGGACGTCTATTACTTGGAAGTCGACGTCGAACCACGTTGGCCCCATTTGCAAGCACAGGCTAATTTCTCCAATAGTAGATCTCTGGGATCCATCGAAGGCTTTGACATTGATAGCCCCGTCTTTGATCTCGTGTAGGCCTTTTCCTAGAGTTCTGAGAGTTACAAGTGGACATATGTTGAGGCTGGACCCTCCATCGATTAGGACTCTGGTGATGAAGTAATCTTCGCATTGCACGGTGATGTGCAGTGCCTTGTTGTGGCTCAAACCTTCTGGTGGCAACTCGTCTTCATGGAAGGTTATTTTATGGCTTTCCAACACTTGCCCCGCCATATTCGCCATCACACCCCCGGTTATATTGCTGGGCACATAGACTTCGCTCAGTATCTTCATTAGGGCATTCTTGTGAGCGTCTGAACTTTGCAG
>NW_017683369.1:7841-8578 GCF_001879085.1 Nicotiana attenuata
ATACCTGTCTGGCTCATCGGATTTCTTCTCCAAAACGATCTTGCTATGCCACAATGCTGAGCTTGGCACCTGTGGGGGCTGTCATCATCCTGGAAATCGGCCTTGAGGTGACTTGTCTTAGCAACCCTTGGTATGATTTTTTTCTCCCCGCTTGCCTCGTGGCTCGGAGAGGAATGTAAGGATAAGTTCCTCTCAAACCAATCAGTATGAGAAATGGTGCATCTCGGGACCGAACAATGAACTCATCTGTGGGGAACCATTCAAACATCCACTGAACCTGGTCTTCTTTCAGATTTTCAAATAATTCCGCCCATCCTCTGGCGTCCTCTAGCTGTGCAAACATTTTAGGCATATAGTTCATACGCCTTGGCTGGTGGAAGGCGATATGGTCATCCTAATCCCTGCGTAAGATCTCTTGTCGGTATTCCCCTTTCTGGAGGTGTTCCGTGAGCCATAGCTGAAGTAACAAGTTACAACCCTCAAAGTGACTGCCTTGTTGTTGACAGTTGTTCAAGGCGCGGTATATCTCCGCAATGATCATGGGTACTATGCTGAAAGTCTGCCCACCAATCCCTTCCATCAAAGTTTTGGTTACCATGGCTAGTCTGGTGTGAATTCTAGCCTTCTTCATAGGGAACACGATCATCCCCAAAAAGCAGAACATGAAGACAAAGACCTTTCTATGGACATGCCCCAAAGGGGTGATAGCAAATTCATCTGAATGAATGCGATATGAC